>NC_061523.1:23787500-23912500 GCF_022379125.1 Scophthalmus maximus | reverse complement strand
CTCTGGGTTTTATATAACCTCACGTTTGTGAAGTGGGAAAAATCCTCTCAGATGTTTTAAAGAGGAGAATTTGTCATTTTTGGTCAGAATTTGCACATTTTTAAGAGCTGCTGGGGGTTTTATTGATTTTATTGATATGAACTGGCAACATTTTCCATAATCAATACTTAGAATTCTAAGAAAAAGTCAAATGAGATGGTTACATGTTGGGGTTTTTTGGTTCGTGAGTGAAGATGAAAACTTGGTTCATTTGAGTTTTGCGCTTTGTGACATTTGAAGGCATCACGTCGGGGCTGGCGGCCATTTTGATAAAAGTCGCCGAAAACGAAGACGCCGGTCACTTTCGACACTGAACTCAAACGTAAAGTTGTTTGCGTTGTTGACTTGTCTGTTTTCAAACTCACCTGCTTCCTGTTTTGATGATTTTTCATTCAATTCCCGCATCGTCTTTCTTAAAAGTATCTCATGAAATCACGAGGAGATAAAGTTGCACGCTGTGTTTCCACGGTGGTAGATTTGCGTCGCGGCGTCGTCGGGGGACTGCAGCTGCCTGACGTGACGTGAGGTACAGTAGCTGTTGAGCTGCGGGACATTATCATGTGAATAACAACGCTCACCTCACCGCGGGAGGTAACGGGCCCGTCGAGCGGCTTTGTCATGCACCGGCGTCTGGACACGCCCCCTCTCTCTCTCTCGCTCTCTCTCTTTGTGTGTTCCCATTGTGAGTCCGTGTCTCTCGCCCGTTCCAGCTGCAGACGCAAACGACTCGGGAGGCCGCTGCTCCGGCTCGTCACGGATGGAAATGTTACTGTCCTTTAGCCCACACACACACGCACGCACGCACGCACGCACGCACGCACGCACGCACGCACACACACACACACACACTCACACACTCACACACACACACACTCACACACACACACACACTTACACCCGTCCCATCCTCCCCAGTGTCTTTGTCATACACACACACAACAAACACACACACACACACACACACACACACACACTTACACCCGTCCCATCCTCCCCAGTGTCTTTGTCATACACACACACAACAAACACACACACACACACACACACACACACACACACACACACACACACACAGGGCTGGTTGGTTGGTGAGAAAGTTCCAGACTGTGGGAAAAAGGACGAGCTGGACGATCTCTGGCTCCCCCGGCACCGTCCCCAAGGAGACACACACACACACACACACACACACACACACACTTCCACAACAAGCACTACATGCGAGCGGACGTATCAACATGTGTTTCCCGCACATCAACAAACAGCACTTTGATTTTTTCTTTGTGTTTTATTTTTCCGCTCTCTCGACCTTTGACCCCCCCGAGGTTAATTCAGACCCGGAGACTCTCACGACCCGTTTGGGCGTCCACATGTTTTCCTCGGTTTATGTAACGCGTGGTCGGACGCAGCCTCGACAGCCGGTTGTGGCTCGGATCTGTTGAAACTCAAGGCTTCCCACGCGGAGCTCTAGTGAAACTCGGCTTCAGGGTTTCGTTCTTTTACAAAATCCAAAATTTCGCGAAACTTTATTTTCTAATTCTGGAAACGGCCCCGATGTTTCTGAACATACGTCCGCCTGGATTCTGGCATCAGAACATCTTGAATTTACGTTTTACGTTTGGCTACATATATATTTTTAACTTTTAAAAGCGTCAAAGTTTAAACTTTAGATTTAAAGAATCTCGAGTGCATCAATCTATCTCGTCTCTTCCTGATTTGCCGTGTGAGAAGTTTCACTCCGTCTCTCGTCTTCTCCTCATTTGTATTATTCACCCGCCAGGTCGGTGTCGAACCCGCTCTGCCTGCAGGTAAAGAGCAGGGCAGCGACGTGTCCGCGTGAAACGCACAAGTCGGATATTTATCGTTAATCGCGGACAGAACGTTGAACTGTGAACCTGGACATATCACCTCGGGGCAGTTACCATGGTAACAGTCCTCTTACCTATCATTCACAATCAGAGAAGTTAACGACTGTAACAAACTGTCAAGTCGAGTATTTCTTACAGAAATCACAGAAGAATATGACTTTAATTTCCACTCAATATGAAAACAAACACTACGACATTATAATATTTAACATTCTCGGAGTGAAAAGCAGGAACTCGTCCGACCGGACGGTTCAGTCCCGAGCAGACTGGACGTCGGCCAGCGAGCAGCGTTTGTCTCGGCTTCGGTTTCCAACGGAGACGTGTGAAATGGGGTCAGAGGTCAGAGGTCCTGGGGCGGGGGGGGGGGGGGGGGGGGGGGGGTAATTTGGCAGCTCTGGAGAAAAATGTGAGAAAAGAAACACACACACTTGTAATGTGTTTGTACACTGGAAACACACACACACACACACACACACACACACACAGAGGCATTCACATGCACATTCACACTTGCAAACACAGTTAACTCCCCCCATACACACACACACCTAATTACCCGAGTATGACTGTGAATGGGGGTGTGTGTGTGTGTGTGTGTGTGTGTCACAGCAGGGAGCAGAGCTGTCGCCACTTGAGATGAACAGATGCACAAAAGCAACATTTGCTCTTTTAACCTTGGGCGTTTTTTTTGTTTTTCTGCTTTTTCTTTCATTTTTAACAGAATCTCTTTTGATTGATTTTTGTATATATATATATTTTGAAAGTTGGTCGGACGAAGATTTGATCTGTTGGAACTCGCGATGAACCTTTGTTCATTATTGTCTTTGAGCAAAACAGTCATCGATTGAATGTTCAAAAGATCAACGGACCAAATTAATACAAACTCCTGTTTTCTGATTTCAAAACTTCTGTCAGTTGTTTTTTTCTTTTTGAGGAAGTTTGACAGTTGAAAAAATCCCAACAAAAAAACCCACAAGCCGCACGGAGATGATGTCACGGAGACGCTCCTGTGAGGCGTTCAGGGTCACTGACGTTAAAATAACTTTATCGCCTCGGCTTTGAGAACAACGGGAAGATTGTTGATTCATTTCAAGTCGCAGAATGAATGTGCTTGTGTTTCACATATACAAGACTTTACTCCCACACACACACACACACACACACACACACAGTATGCTCAGTGTTGCAGTTGTAGGAGGAGGAGGAGGAGGAGGAGAGCATCTAGACTTCCTGCTCAGCATTCTCCAGGTTCCTCCTCGAATCAAGGATAGGAGGAGGAGAGAGCGAGATAGAGAGAGAAAAAAAAGCGTTCTTGAGATTAACGGGTCGCCGAGGAGCTCGGCGGAGGAAGGGAGGCGGAGGAGAGGCGGAGGGAGTCAGGTTGTGGAGGAGTGAGGCTCGAGCGAAGCGCCGCGAACGGCAGATTCCAGGTGAAGAGTCAGTTTGTCAGTGAGAAGCGTCGAGCGCGGGGTCGGTTCTTATCAGGTTTCCTTCAGGGAGCCGGCGGAGGACCTGGAAGAGTCTGATATTTACTGAACACCTGTCTCATAACATGTTGAAACCTTAAATAGTTGGAAAATCAGAGGTGGAAAAGTCCTAGAAAGAGAGAAATGATATTCAGGACCTGAATTCCGCACTCGTATCCACTGGTAGATATCAGCTTTCACGTCTGAAATCCCGACGAAGCAGATGGGGAACATACGTTTTGGCGTGTAGATTTGAAGTATAACGTCCAGATGATCTAATGTTTTCAGATGTTTCCTCATCAATGTCTTCTCTTTTTTCCTTTTTGGTTAAAATCCCACGTCGCCAAATCTGCGCTTTTTGCTTTTTCGGCTTTCGACGCCAAATCCTGTGCCGCGTCGGTCGACTCTCCTCCCGTCTCCAACTCCAACTGGAGTTTGGCAAAACATTCAACCAAATGAACCCGTGTGCCATTAACGTAAATCGTACAATAGATAAGGACTCACGCGGAAGTAGACGTTGCCGGTGTTAAATGTTGTGACCTACAGATCCCCCAGATCTTCAGTCAGGGGCTCAGACATTAATCAGTTTCCTCTGTCCGTCTCTTCCAGAGCGGCGCTGGCGTGCAGAGACATGGCGGCGCTGAGGCGGGACGTCCTGCTGTTCCTGGCGGTCGCCCTGCTGGTCTCCTGTGACGCCGCACCCACTGACATCCTGTATCGGGTTCCCGAGGAGCAGCCCCCCAACACGCTGATCGGCAGCCTGGCGGCGGACCAGGGCCTGCCCGACACGGGCCACCTCTACAAGCTGGAGGTGGGCTCGCGCTACCTGCGCGTGGACGGCAAGACGGGCGACATCTACACCACGGAGATCCCCATCGACCGCGAGAAGATGCACGACTGCCGCAACATGTTCGACGGCGACAAGTGCTTCCTGGAGTTCGAGGTGTCGATCACCGACATGGGGAAGGGCCTCGGCTCGGGGCCCCGGCTGATCGAGGGCCGCATCGAGGTGCTGGACATCAACGACAACACGCCGCAGTTCGCCTCGCCCATCCTCACGCTCTCCATCCCGGAGAACACGCACATCGGCGCCCTCTTCGCCATCCCCATGGCCACGGACCGGGATTCCGGCACCAACGGCGTGGCCGAGTACTCGCTGAGCACCGGGCCCGACTCCGACCAGCTCTTCAGCCTGCAGGTCGCCCTGGACTCGGAGGAGAAGCAGCCGCAGCTGGTCGTCATGGGCAACCTGGACCGCGAGCGGAAGGACTCGTACGACCTGAACATCCGCGTGGTGGACGGCGGGCGGCCGACGAGGGCGAGCAGCGCCCTGTTGCGGGTCACCGTCACCGACCAGAACGACAATTCGCCCAAGTTCGAGAGGAGCCACTACGAGGCCGACCTCCTGGAGAACAGTCCGCTGGGACACTCGGTGCTGCAGGTCAGTCGGGGAACTGGTCACTGTACATATACTGTAAATGTCTAGACATGCACGGGAGTAGCACGTCCAGACAGGGGGACGGACTACCCAGGGCCCAAGGGTGGGGGTCGTGGGTGGAAAGCCTGGAATTAAAAGGTCTTTAGTTATTAGTGTCATAACATGAATTAAAAAGTTGGCTGAATAGTTTGGTTGAGAGACTCTGAGACTCTAGTGGAGGTTCTCTGAGGGGCCCTCTCACTTCTAACCATCACGACTCAGCGCGAGAATCTCTCAGTTGATCTACTGACCAGTGACTTTGTCATGTTCCCTCAAGAAAGTAAAGTCTGGGTCCCAGAAGAGAAAAGAGATTTAAAAACAATCCAAGGGAAAACAACTGTTTATTAATTTCTTTCGAAAGAAAGAAATTAAGCTGCTAAGCAATTAAGCTGCTACGGCAGCTAGCTAGCTGATATCCACACACACAGCTGCTATCGCTAGCTTTGTAGCTAACTGTAACTTTTATTACCTGAATACAGTAGGAGTTCGCTAGCTACTATTAGAACACACACACAGTATTATTAACTCATCACCATCATAGCTGCGGGGCCCACGGAGACTGTTTATGTACAGGGCCCAGAATCTGGTGCTACACTTCTGGTTAAATGCACACGACAGTAGATTTTCAATTCATTATGCTGAAAGAACAAAAAAAAATAAAATAAATATATATATATATATATATATATATATATATATATATATATATTAAAGCAACATTTTGAAAAGTTCCAACTTCTTAACGTAACGATTTGATGTCGATGATAATATTAACAATCGTCATCATTGACAATAATCATCAATAGTGGAACTAATCAATAGTTAGCTCCTCATTACTTTCTGTACCATAACTGTTACTTTTTGATGACGTGATTGACAGGAAGCTGATCAATACCCGATGAAGGATTGGACAAGATACAGGGATATTTTTAATATACAGGGAGTTATGCTTGTTTTACCCCTTAAACCACTTCTGGGAGGTTTTAAAGGGAAAAGAATTGAAACGACCGTCGGACGAGTTTCATCCAAAGAGTAAAGTTCAAACCTGGATTCAGTTGAGCAACAGATTTACTGACAAATATTTGTCTCCGCTCCGACCGACCGACCGACCGACCGACTCTGCTCCTCACACGGAGCTCGTGAAATGAAAAAGTGAG
This sequence comes from Scophthalmus maximus, assembly GCF_022379125.1. NCBI lineage: Eukaryota > Metazoa > Chordata > Actinopteri > Pleuronectiformes > Scophthalmidae > Scophthalmus > Scophthalmus maximus. The sequence goes on along the minus strand of NC_061523.1, from coordinate 23,906,496 downwards.
TTTCGTTCAGGACGAATCTGTCGCGGCTCGTGTCGGAGAATTCAAACTACTTCTTCTTCTTCTTCTTCTTCTGTCCACTTGAACGTTGCAGTGACAACACACAACACGCTGCTCGATTCCCCCCGTGCACACAGACGGTGCTGCCGAGGTGAAGCAGGGCGTGGGATCGGGCCGGCGAGTCGTCACTTATTAACCACTGAGTCTACTTCACCTTTGAGCTCTGGGCTTCTTCAACGGCACTGTAGAAAAAAGAATCCCGACACTTGTTCCACCGGTGTCGCCTTAGTTTCCTCTGAAGAGATTCTGAAAGCTGCAACAATTTCTGACATCAATATTAACGAGCGAGAAAGAAAATCCTTGACGTGAAAATAGCACTTTAACTCAAGGTCCACTTACTTACTTTTGTTTTGCAGGATCCTTTAAAAACTTCACAACTCCATCTCATGACCTCCGCGGGCAGTCGGAGACACAGAGATTTTAAAAACGTCGACCTTGAGCTGAGATTATTTTCCTCCTTTTAAATATTCATGACCAAATTAGCAACGCAACAAAAGCAACAAAAAGGCGAGTGAGTGGACTTTGGTTTTCAGCCGTTGCGTTCAAATGAAATATTTATTTTGTTAAAAATGCAACAAGGAAAAGTTTTAACACTGAAACGCTTTTATTCATTCAACTGTAAAACGCCACTAATCTCAACTGTGGATTCATCAGATTAGATGAGACAAAAATACTGAAATATCTGGTGTGAAATAATAACTTTTCATTTTCCTTTAATTGGCGAATAATGTAAAATTTTCTTTGAAGAATTAGACGAGCGTAAAAAAATTATTGTCACTTTTCAGATGAAGCGTCTTCTCATTAAAGGCCGAAGAACGTTTGACGGGTCTGACCGTCATCATTACTCACTGCTTTCACCAAAAATATATGATTAAAAAATGTGTCCACACTGAACCACCATATTTTCTTATTAACCTTTATTTATTTCTCGCAGTCCGATTGAGGGCAACCCCTCATTTTCAATGCAGCAAAAAAAAAAAGGTTAAATTGCAAAACAACAATAGTGCAAAGAGTGCAGAATAGTAAATGTTTGGGCTATAAAGGACATAAATCACAAAAAATCACAAAAAAAAACAGCAACAGTAAATCAAGGACACGATTCAAAGTGATAAAAAATAAGGACATACAAGTCCCTAAAAACAATTACAACCAACAACAGGAATATTAAACCTCACCATCGTAATATTATAATGTACTTGAGTGGACAATAAACCAGACAGGATGTTAACTGTGATGGATTATTGCAGAAAGTCTGCACGCTGCAGGGTTTCTTCTTCTCAGGAACAAACTTTAAACAGACGGATGGTTTGATTGGAACGATGCGCAGAAGACGTTTGAACCTGCAGAGACTCCGGTCCCTGTTTACAGTGTTTGTATTGTGCCGTAACGTTGACGTTCCACTTGCTCGAAGCCAGCGACCAGAGAAGGGGGGAAAAAAAGGAAATCAATGGGCGGCAAGAAATGATAATTACACTTTAATGCTTTTCTTTAACCTCGGCCTTCTCTGACCTGGATCACTGGCTTCGACGGTCGCCGCTGGCGGTTCCGTCACACTCGGTGATACCCGGCAGGAAACCAGATTTATTTATTATGTGTGAAGCGGAGTCTGTGAAGTGAACATCCCTCAAAGATGTCGTTGGCTGCATCGATGCCCGTTCAACACAGATTTCCTCCTCGTATGTTCATTTAAACGCTCGCGTGACATTTTCTATCTCATCTCGTTCTTTATTCTTTATTAAAACCAAAGTTTAGTTTTTTTTATTGTAGAAACTGCTAAATATTCCAGTTGCTAACATTTCCCCCAAAAGAAGAAGGGTGACATTTGTGGGACTCCAGTTAAGCTACACCCTGTAGCTGGTTAGCTTAGCTTAGCACATAGTGCTAAAGCTAATGATTGTTTCCATTATGGACAAATGTTTTGACGATTATCGATTAATTCTGACCAGTTTTATTTATCAACAAATAATCCCAAATACCAATATATGTAAACTTTACAGTAATATAAATGTTTAGTATATAAATATATAGTTTTTAATAATTATTAAATTAAATTAATTAAATTATCAAACAAATAGTTGCAGATTGTTAAACTGACAGTTTTAGTGCTGTTTTGCAACAGCCTGGCTAGCAGTTTCCCCCTGTTTCCAGTCTGTATGCTAAGCTAAGCTAACCAAGATGCTGGCTGTGGCCATGCAGTATATTCATGTACATCTATAAGAGTGGTATGGATCCTCTCATCTTATTCTTGGCAACAAAAAGCAAATACGTATATTTCCCATTTCTTTTTTCCAAAAAAAATCTGGCATTGCCACTTTACAGTTTATAATAGATTTCTGTATCCTTGGCCCAAATATGATGATTTATATTGTTTGTGTAAATGAGCTCAAAATATTCCTCTGGCAGATCTGTTTTTCAGGAAACCAGTATTTTGTAGGACCTAAAATTTTTAGGAGATTATTTTCCTGAGTGCAAGCTTGGATCAGATCCAGTTCTGCTTCAAAGGCATAAAAACAGCCTTAAAATGTAAAAAGAACCAACTAATTACATTACTGTGAGTCCCAGGTGAAGGCTGGAGAAACGCTGCACCAGCAGCACCTGGGACGTTTAAATCAGCTGTTCAACAACCAGCTCATTGGAAACTTACATGCCGACCCACATTCCTCCACAGCAGGCGAGGCATTGAATGAGCGCAATTAAAATGTATTAGATGTGTAGATAGTGAGGCGTAATGAGAACATCCTAAGTGACAATCTGCCGACTGCTCGTACGACTCCATTCACTTTGGTTTGGGCGTGTGAAGGTGGATCGCAGCCAGATGCTGGTCCGGCTTTGTTTTGACAATGGGAGGAACATTCACTCGTGTGCCACCCGTCGGATGCCCCTGACCCGCTGCGTGGCCGTTAGATGTTGCCGTGTGGGCGTTTGCACTCAGTTTTGATCATCTGTTGTGTCTCACGCAGCAGGAGAAAGCAAAGGGCTTTGTAATGTTGCATTAGTAATGCTTGTGACTCTTTGTAAGAATCTAAACAGTCAATAGAATTTAACTGAGGTTATAATGGAGTCGGGGTGTACATGTTGCCCCTCAAACAGACTTTTTTTAATACGAATTGCCAGAAATTGGTCAAATGGGGCTAAAATTTGAAAATGGTTTTGACATTTCTTTAGAGAAACCCAGATGTCAAAAGGTTGTTTCAGACATAAACAGGCCTGAAAAAAACTCTGTAAAACATCCGTAAGTGACTTAAATGTATATCTAGCATATTACACAACCTTACTTTAGTGTAAATACAGTGTATTCGCCGTGAAATGGTAACCCTCTGTTTTTGCCCTTGTAGGTCAGAGCCAATGACGCAGACACCGGCGTCAACAGCCAGATCGACTACAGCCTCCATCAGGCGTCGGAGACCGTCCAGAGGCTTCTGCGCATTGACCGCTCCACGGGCATCATATACGTCAAAGGCCTGGTGGACCGCGAGGAGGAGAACTTCCTCAAATTCTTTGTGGTCGCCAAAGATCGCGGGCCCGACTCCAAGAACTCCAAGGTTCAGGTGACCATCAGCGTCAAGGACCAGAATGACAACGCGCCGGCAATCGAGATCCGTGGTATTGGCTTGGTGACGCACCAGGACGGTGTGGCCAACATCTCTGAGGACATGCCCATTGGCACGCCGGTGGCGCTGGTCCAGGTGTCGGACCGTGACGAGGGGGAAAATGCGGTGGTTACGTGCGTAGTTGCCGGCGATGTCCCGTTTCAGCTCCGACCTGCAAGTGAGTCGGCCAACGATCGGAAGAGGAAGTACTTCCTGCAGACGACTACCCTGCTGGATTATGAGCGTGTTAAGGAATACAGAATTGAAATTGTAGCAGTGGATTCTGGGAACCCAGCCCTGTCCAGCTCCAACTCCCTCAAAGTCCAGGTCACTGACATGAACGACAACACCCCAATTTTTTCCCCTGCGATGCTCGAGGTGGACTTCGCAGAGGGCAACCAGCCAGGTGACAAGGTGCTGGATGCCGTGGCGACAGACGCAGACAGCGGCACCAACGCAGAGCTGGCCTACAGCATCATCGAGCGCTCAGCCACCAAGCTCTTTGAGATTGACGCCAACACTGGTGAGGTTCGTGTGAAGAACCTGTTGGATCGTGAGGAGACGGAGCGTTACGAGTTCCATGTGGCCGCAGCCGACAAGGGAGTTCCAAGCAAGACTGGCACCGCTACAGTGGTTATTAACGTCCTGGACCGCAACGACAATGACCCAAAGTTCATGCTGAGCGGCTACAGCTTCTCTGTCATCGAGAACATGGCCCCGCTCAACCCTGTCGGCGTGGTGACCGTCACTGATGCTGATAAAGGTGAAAACGCCCGAGTGAAGCTGTTTGTGGAACCGGACAACGGCAAGTTTGTCATCCAGAACGGCACAGGAACCATCCTGTCCAGCATCTCCTTCGACCGCGAGAAGGAGAGCACCTACACGTTCCGTCTGAAGGCTGTGGATGCTGGCAACCCTCCTCGATCCTCTTATGTAGGTGTGACCATCAATGTCCTGGATGAGAATGATAACGCCCCCTATGTCACCAAACCGGCCAACTCCTCCTACACCTACTTGACACCTGTCACCCCACCAGACACCCGGGTGGAGGTGGTAGAGGCTGAGGATATTGACTCTGGACCCAATGCGGAGCTGCTCTACACCATCACAGGTGGCAACCCGTTTGACCTGTTTCACATCTCGCCAAGCAGCGGGGAGATCACACTGGCGCAGGAATTCACCGGCAAGCACAATGGGCTGCATCGCCTTGTGGTGAGGGTAAGCGACAAAGGCAAACCTCCCCGCCACACCACTGCCCTGGTCCATGTTTTTGTCAACGACACCAAGTCCAATGTCTCTGTAATCGAAGCGCTGGTGGGACACAGTCTCTACACCCCTCTGGACAGGGACATTGCCGGAGATCCCAACTACGCCCTTGCTCAGCGCAGCAACATACTGTATGGCAGCCTGGCGGGTATCGCTGGCGTGATTCTGGTCATCGTGGCCGTGGTGGTCATCAGACACCGGCTGCAGAAGGACGCCAAGAGCGGCTACCAACCGGGCAAGAAGGAGAGTAAGGACCTGTATGCTCCAAAGCAGGGCCCCAAAACTGGCAAGGGGAAAAAGAGCAAAAAGGGGAAAGCTCCAAAACCTGCCAAGCCACTGGAGGAGGACGAGGAGGCCAGCCTGCAGAAAGGCCTCAAGTTCAACCTCATAAACGAAAGTGTCACCGACAGTCCCAGAATCCACCTGCCCCTCAACTACCCACCGGGAAGCCCTGATCTGGGCCGCCACTACCGCTCCAACTCCCCCCTACCTTCCATCCAGCTGCAGCCACAGTCGCCCTCCGCCTCCAAGAAGCACCAGGCTGTTCAGGACCTTCCTGCCACCAACACCTTCGTGGGAACGGGCGACAACAACTCCACAGGCTCCGACCAATATTCGGATTACAGCTACAAGGCCAACCCGCCCAAATACAGCAACAAACAGGTAGGAGACTACGCCAACACTGCAATGTACCAGAGAGACATCTATTGGACCGACCGGGTGTGGTAGTCATGCTGGGACTTATTTGGCGAAGCCAATGTTCTTCCACCAAAGTTGCACTGATTCCCCCGCACAGCACACACATCCAAACTGCCATCTCCCCTTTTTATCTTTTGTTTTGTTTTGTTTTCATTTTGTTAATCATTTTTGTTCCGTTCCGTTATTGGTTGTCAACACACCATGGACACCACAGTATTCGCACCATGAAGGATTACACAAGGGATAGACCAAATATGGGCTTACAAATATTTATCAGCTGATATTTGACCAGAAATTTACAAAACCTTAGCCTCCAATGAACTCTGCTGATGGTTTTTGTTGATTGAGGTGTATTTTTTTGTTGTTCTTGTCAATTAATGTGGTGTTTATTGACGACTTCCCGGTATATTTAATCACATGATGTCATATTTTATTCCAAAGTAAAAGTTTGATTTTGAAGATTTACTGTAGAAAAAGATGCAAATCCTGAACAACGGGGTTCACTACTGATATCGGAAAAAAAATCCCATATGGGTCTATCCTGAGCTTCTATATGTTTTTCCTTTGTGTTATTTGTCTTTTGCTTTTCGCCATGTCATGTTTTACTTGTGTTCACCTGTTCGCGGTGGGTTAAATGAAGGAGTTTCTGAGTTTCTCCTCTTTTATAAGTCTGAAATGTTGCGAGTCTGGAGTTCATTGTCGAGCCATTGAAAGGTTCACACTGACAAACTCATTACGCCTGAATGTGTTTTTCTTTTCCTTTATATTTTTGGTTTTCATTCATGTCCGGCAGAGCTGGCTCAAAGCTCAACACAGCTCTTAATGCCCTGATCTGCTCATTGAAGTGGAGACAAAGAGTGACTGTGAATTCCTGAGTTAAATTCATTTTTTTTTTTTACCCATTTTTCATTGTTTCTCTGCCCAGGAACTAGACTGACTGTGCAGCACTATCGAGAGTTTCCATCCAGTTCAAGCCAATTTGAGGGTAATTTCAGCAGCTGGTCAGGGAGCAGAGCGGCGGAGAAAGAAAGAAAGAAAGAATGAAAGAAAGAAAGAAAGAAAGAAGGAAAGAAAGAAAGAAAGAAAGGGAATCAGGAGGAGGACGGTGAGGGGCTGTTGAGAGAAAAACCACCACCCTATGAAGGAACAGGTACACTAAGACTTGAACACGATGCGTTTCTTCACCCCGGCGCTTCCTGTCAGCTCGGCTGAGATACGACTTAATTTTGCCGTGTTCCCAATCAGCGGGGCTGAGAAGTCAATTGTTTGCACAGATTAATGGCAGGTAATTTTCCAGGCGCCTGCCTCTTTTTACCCAGAGTGCCTTGCTCTATTCTATTTAATGTATAAAAAAACCCGAAAAGAAGGGGGGGGTGGGGGGGTTCGGAGACGGGGGCCGTTAACCGCCGCCATCGCGTCAAGCTTTTCACGCCACGTCGGCTGTTTTTTTTTCTTTTTTTCCTTTTTTTTCCCGGCGTCGATGGACCCCGGGGGTCTGTGGAAACAGAAAAAAACCAAACTGTCTTATGCACTGTGAAAAAAGACAGAGAAAGAATCCACGGAGACAATCACATCACTGTACAGAAATGTGAACGACATTGTCAAATGTTTTGTGTTTTCCCTTTTTCATCTGCTGTTCATGTTGCACCATTGATTGTGTCGTATCGTGTAGTGTCGTGTATTAACAAGGGCATTTCACTGTTCCCCTGCTTTCAGACGACTCACGACTCATCTAAATACCTGTACCAAAGACACACACACACACACACACACACACACACACCCGCGTGTTCATTACCATCACTATCAGCCAGTTCTATACGACGCTGAAGTTCAGTCTGTTTTCCTTTGAGTGGCCGTGGCGTGCGGAGCTCCCGCTGGCGTCAGCAGCGCCGCTGACAGTCCTGCTGGGTTAATTTAGCCCTTTAACACTCGGGGCCGCAGGCGTCACACTTCACTCTGGTCGGATTTAAAAAATAAAAGCCCCGCGGCCTCAAATCAACTCTGCTCCGTCACGCACACGCTCACCCCATGTTCTGCCCCCTCTCCGGGGGAAATAATTGTACAGTGTTCTACTTTTTTGTTCTTTGTCTTTTTTGTTTTGTTTTTACGGCTAAAAGCAGATTTTATTTCAATAAACATGTTGCATAAATGCATAAGTGGCGCTCTCTGTGCTTTCACTGGGTGGCTGGAGAAGAAGTGGGCGGCGGCGCGGCAGGAGCGGTGTGCGGTCGACTGCAGGTAGATTCACCGCATTTCCATTTTCATTTGCATCCGTCGCACGCGCAGGGAAAATGTCTGTGGCGCACGTTTGTGATTTAATCTTTATTTCGACAGAGTCGCTAGGATAATTTTTTCCTCTCCAAATCACTAAATCACAATAATACAACACAAGGTACGAAAAAATGCAGAGGAATTTCGGAGCACAGTTCAAAGGATTATTACGAATATGAGATAATCAAGGTTTGAAAAGAAAGACTCAGATGACAGAGGTTCAGTCGTCGCTGATTCACGTTGTGAAGATTTAAATTTTGAATGTGAGGTCGTCTGGACCAAAAATCATAAGAAGACTTTCTCCTCCCCTTTTGAGAACGACGAGTCATATTTGTGATTTGTGATAAAACGCCGAGCGCGGCGTCTGAGAGGGTTGAAGCGGGAGCGGCGCGACAAAACAGAACATCGCCATCGTCAAGGACGTTTTACAGGTGCACTGTAAATTCAAGTTTGAATTTGAACGTGTGAATCAACTGTTGAATAGGAGTCTCGAATAATAGACACCTTCCTTTAGAATTATAGGTTTTAGCAGCAGGACGATCGGAGTCGCTGGTGGAGGCCAAGAAAAACCTCTAGTCTCAAAGAAAAGGTGAAAATTGAAAGTCAACGGCGAAGACGAGAGGAGCCCGCGGCACGCCAAGCAGTGTTGTCATCAAAGAAAAAGGAACATCCAGGTATTGATTATGTCATTAATGTAAAACGACAGCGGGCCCAGGACGCAGCCCTGCGGCAACAAGCGTCTGACTCGGTTCGTGTGGAGAAAGCTTGGGCTCACACAACGATCACAAACGGTGATCGATGAAGAAACGGCAGCACGAGATTGTCTTTTTTTATCCAATGACTCAACCTGGAGCTGTCATTGTGCTGTGGCCCCGGGGGGGCGGGGACAAGGGGGGCGGGGGGGGGGGGGGGGGGGGGGGGGGGGAGTGGGCAGGCTGCCGTGGGTGTAGTTTGTTCATCGAATCAATGAAAGTGCACAGATGTTTATGAGAAACCAATGACTCCGGCTTTTGAGTCCAGTTTGAAGTAAAATCCTTTGCAACAGAATCACTTTTATTGGTCCAGTTTATCTGTCAACGATAAATTTGATGAAAATAACTCAAAAACAAACTCAAAAACACAAAGGTAAAAACAAACAATACCTGGCACTGTGAAATGAAGAGAAACAGACGCATACTTGAATTAAGTATCTCCAGATCAATATCTGATGCGTGGAGGTGGAAAGTAAATCTAAAGATAAAGTAAATATCCAATGGATTAAACGTAACGTTGCTTCATATACAGTGTGTGTGTGTTTTACTGTACATGCATCTGCTGATGGATGAGAGCGGATCGACTCCTGCGACCTCGCTCGGCGGCAGAGGAGCAGCAACAGATGCAGCGATGAGTCACTTAGACATGGAAATTATCCACATGCTGTTTTCATTCAAAATTGAAAAATAAATTTTTACCAGAAATAGGAAATTGTATTATCGTTTAAAATCAGCTTCTTTTTCGCTGAAGTCTCGGTCGACACACGGTCGACACACGTCTCCCTGCTCTCCCAACCGGAAGCTGGCACACAGACGCATAGGACTTAAAACCTGAGCCAATGAGAGGCATGAACTGAAATGAATATAAAAACTAAGATAACAGCTGTTAAAAACATTTTAAAATGTAAAAATTCCCTAATACATCTTCTCTCCCTGATCGTCCACGATGAACACGTCAACCGCTCGGTCTTGAGTCTGTCGCTTTAAATCCGCATGGCCGCCAACCTGTTGGCATGTGGCCTCTGTACACACACACACACACACACACACACACACACACTCGGACTTTGTACCTGCAGCAATAAAAGGACTGAGATCAGACAGAGCAGGTGCGGAACCTGCTTGGGTGAAAAGGTCAAATATCACTCAGGAACGGTTATTAGCAGGCAAGAGTGAAGAGGTCAGAGGTTAATGAGGTCACAGACCCACGACCCCGCCCATCCCCGTCTGGACTCCACATTAACAGTCGAGCGACGGAGCTTTCTGCTTCTTATGTTGACCGACTGTGGTAACAAAGACCTGCGTGTGTGTGTGTGTGTGTGTGTGTGTGTGTGTGTGTGTGTGTGTGTGTGTGTGTGTGTGTGTGCGCTGACTCATGATACTGACCAACCCCTCCCCCTCCTCACCACCTTCCACAGGCATTCCCCTCCCTCCCCTTCAGTCCAACACAATCCCTCCTTCTATGGAGAGAGTGCATGTGTGTGTGTGTGTTCAAAGGAAAGTAAAAAAATAAATAAATAGCATAAATGTACTAATTGATGTGTGCGAACCGTCGACCACGAGGCGTTTTTCCGTTCCACTGGACGTGTTCAACATTAAAACACTAATCACTTCGCTCCGTTGAATGAGTCCTGATTCAAAACAGGTGTTTTTCTGTTAAATCAGCAGCACGCGTCGCCCGCAGTTCGACGGACACGAGGTCTTTCCTCCGGGTCAGGGGAGAAAAAGGAAACCGTAATGGCCGCCATTAGTCGGCCAACTGGCGGCCTTTCCCCCGTCCCCAAGGAAAATTGCAGCAATTTCACGGCAGCGGCTGAAAAAAAACAAAAAACACCCCGTCGCAGTGGAGTGTCTGTCAGAGAGGAGTTCGACATGTGGGACTCCATTTTGGTCGTAACCCCTGGTCCAGGTTTTGCCCGGCGGAACGGTCAACGTCGCTGAGCCGCCGACTTTTCACGTTTTTCACGTCACAAATTGTCATTTTGGCCCCAATACTTTCTTTGCCTCACGACCGAATAGCGGTGGTCGACGTGGTTCCCGGTCGACCCCCAGCTGCCGCTCTGCGTTTAGCGCTAATTCAGGGCTAATGATGATGGGCGGTAGTTAGCGAACATTAGCGCGCGCTTACACACTGGCGTCGTCGTTAGCGTTTGCAGATGTTTAAAAAAACAAACACAAAAACATTTATGGGGCCATTTTCTCCGCTCGACTTCAACATGAATAAAGACGGAGGGAGAAATTAAAACCGAGCGTCGTCTGGTGACTTCCTTTAAAGCGGTCGTAATGTGCCCGAGCAGAAGATCGTTAGCGGATCGCGGCTCTGCGGAGACGTTAACGTCTGCATGAATGTGACGAATTGTGTTCTTGAACGGGGCCCGGTCGTGATCCGTGTTGGTTAAACGACGCGACGATGCTCCGGCAGCGTAAAGCAAACACAGTGACTGAATCATTTAACCAGCAGCTGTGGTGGAAGTGGAGGCAGGTCGGTAGTTAAAGTGTGTGTGTGTGTGTGTGTGTGTGTGTTCACAGGTTGGAACAGGTATGATAAGAGATGAGATACGTCTCTATGTGCAGTGGTGAAGGTCGACAGTGGGTGGTGGTGGGCGGGGGGGGGGTCTTACCTTTCCACAAAGGGGCCTTTGTAACACACACACACTGAAGCCCACGTTATTTTCCTACAACACACACACACATTCCTAAACATGGACATCACTCAGCAGAACCTAATCCTGTGTGTGTGTGTGTGGGGGGGGGGGGGGGGCTTGTCAGACAGGTCGGGGTTCTGTACTTGCATCCAGTCGAAAAAAAACATGAAGAAGTGGCGGCGAACAAACGCTTCCACTAAATGCAGATGTGGATCTGCACGAAGGGGGCGGAGCCAGGAATGTTTTCGTTCTCTTGACTTCAAAATTGTGAGAGGAATTCGTGGATGTAGATTTAAAAAACCCCAAAACAATGGTCGTTCATATCTAGTGGACTGAGTGTGTGAGAGATTTGGTGCAGCCTGATTGAGTTGGACGACGACAGGTTGGTCCATGAACGTGTCTGAATGTCCCTGGACTACGGTGGCCCTGAGAGGTCACAGCGCTGCCACTTGACGATAACAAGACGCAGCTTTTTAGAAAACGCGACGCAAACCACCGCAACACAACACGTTGAGGGTAAAAAAGCGCTGCGAATAGTCGGCGACGAAGCGGGAGTGTTTCCGGAGGACACCTGAAGAGTGACGCACGCGGCTGGACCCGCTTTGTTGTCGCCGCCGCGGATTTGGACCCACGGCGCTGTTAAAGGTTCTCCTTCCGTCAGCGGGGTTGGGAAATGAGATTAAAAAAACGCGGCAACAACAAAACGTTGTCCAGACGTGCGCATCGCCTTTAAGCGTCCTCTGGAAACACTTCCGTTCCGTTGCGGCCTACTTGCAGCGCTTTTTTCCTGCCGTGAGCTCTCGGGGCCACCGTGCTGCACGCTCGTGCAGCAATGCAAAAATACGAGCACAGACTTTTGTCACGTAGCTGCGAGTGAAGCAGCAGAACCTCTCGCTCTCCACGGGGCGGAGACACGTACGTCCGCCTTCTCCGAGGTGAAGAACACGGAGGAAAAAAAGCCAACATCTGTGTACGTCGTGAAATCGCCTCAGCCTCGGCTCTTTTCACTCAGACGCAGCGGTTTTATTTTAGCCGATCTATTGAGAAGCGTGAAAGAGAAGGAACTCCTATTCAGCCTTTCTCTCTCCATCTCTCTCTCTCTCTCTCCATCTCTGTCTGTCTCCGTCTATCTCGGTCGCCCCCTCAGGGCTGCGATTGTGTTTGAGCCACTGAGACGACTCAGTACAAAGATCGGTGTGTGTGTGTGTGTGTGTGTGTTTTATGTGGAGCCAGAAATGAAAAACACAAGGAACATAATTTTGGTAGTGTGTGATTGTGTGTTCAGTGTGTTTTTACTTGTGTGTGTGTGTGTGTGTGTGTTGACTTGCCACCTGCTCCAACAACACAAGCGAAGTGGAACGGAATCCTGCCTTAGGCTTCACGCGCACACACACACACACACACATACACACACACACACACACACACACACACACACACACTTTAAAGAGAAAGAAACAGGCGACAATAAATGCACAGAGAGGAGGAGGAGGAGGAGTGAGGGCTTGGTGAAGAGGAAAAAATGAGGAGGAGGATGAGAAGATGAAGGGAAGTATAAAACAACACACACACGTACATACACACACACATACACACATACATACATACATGCTCCAAATGTCCCCATGTACAGTATTTCATCTGTCTGTGTGTGTGTGAGTGTGTGTGTGTGTGAGTGTGAGTGTGAGTGTGTGTGTGAGTGTGAGTGTGTGTGTGTTTGAAACAGGCCGGGTAGCAGGTGGTATGACTCAGAAGAGAAGGAGGTCGCTGCCCTTCACCACACACACACACACACACACACACACACACACACACACACACACACACACTTACCTGTAGGCAGGGTCAGAGGTCAGATGTTGTACAGCTGCTCTGTGCGTTAGTCTGCTGAACTTTGTCTGCAGGAGCACACACACACACACACACACACACACTGTTATCTGTTCAGACATTAATGCTCTCACAGTTTGACTCTGAGTCTCGTGTTCGGTGGAATAGAAGCAGAACAGAAATAGAAAAAATGCGAACAGGGTTTAGTTTCAGATCTTACATTCCGATTCTGCTTCCTATTAATTCCTGCTTCTGATTTTCATCATATTATTTAGATATGGAAGCTGCAGACTTCCGCTGCCATGATCACATGTGCAGGTCATGATCATGTCGTGTGAGTGGGGAGGATTGTTGTTGTACTGAAGCCGATATGAGATTACGTACCGATACCAAATCACCTGAGAGGAGGAGCTCATGAGATATAAGACTTTGATTGTTTACATGAAACAGATGTGGCTACAACTCTGACCAGACGTGCGCTGATCAAAACTTTTGGTTGGCACGACGACGTGTTCACGTGAAAGAAAACAAAGGATTTCTTTGTCTGAATGCACCGAGAGATGTGGACACAGGTGTGGAAATGGCAGCAGCAGTACCAAGAGTAGTAGTAGTAGTGGTACTTGGAGTAGTAGTTTCACTGGGAATAGTTGTAGTTTTACTAACAGAAGTAGAAGCAGCAGCAGAATTGTCGTATTAGCAGTAGTGACTGTAGCTGCAGTTAGCAGCTGTTCAATCGGCTCCAAAGTATTTTTGCGTTAGCTCACCTCATCGAGCGAAATGTTTGCCTCGCGTCTGGTGTGAACGCAGCCTTGGAATTAATGTCAGTAGTAGATTCACTAACAGTACAAGTGAACAAAGACACTGGTGCAGTAGTTGTAGCAGGAGTAGTAGAACTAGTAGTAATACTAGTGTAGCCGTGCATTAGGAGTAGTGGTTATAGTAGTTTTTCCAGTAACAGTAGTATTAGTATCAGCAGTAGTTTCACTGGCAGTATAATTAGTAGTATCAGTAGTAGTAGTACAAGTATCAGTATTGGTATCAGTAGTAGTAGTAGTAGTAGTATCAGTTCAGATATTAATATAATATATAATAATTAGTAGTATTGGTATCATTAGTAGTAGTAGTAGCAGTAGTAGCAGTATTAGTATTAGTAGTATCAGTAGTAGTAGTAGTATCAGTAGTGGTAGTAGTATCAGTAGGTGTAGTAGTATCAGTAGTAGTAGTATCAGTAGTATCAGTATCAGTAGTAGTAGAAGTAGTAGCAGTATCAGTGGTATCATTATAAGTATCAGTAGTAGTTGTAGTAGCAGTCTTAGTATCAGTACTATCAATAGTAGTATCAGTGGTATCAGTATTAGTAGTAATATCAGTAGTAGAAGTAGTACCAGTAATATCAGTATCAGTATAAGTAGTTGTTGTAGTAGTAGTATCAATAGTAGTATCAGTATAAGTAGTATCGGTAGTAGTATCAGTATAAGTAGTAGTATCAGTATAAGTAGTAGTGGTAGTAGTATCAGTAGTAGTTTCAGTATCAGTAGTAGTATCAGTATAAGTAGTAGTGATAGTAGTATCAGTAGTAGTATTAGTAGTATCAGTTGTAGTATTTTCCGGAGCAGAGAGCAGTAATTTGCAGCAGATGCTCGGTGACAGTCGGGTCTGTCAGCAGCGAGTCTCAGGAGACGAAGACAGAACGACTCCAGGACCTTCTGCCAAGTGTACAGTTACTGACATTCACCGTGGCAACCGCCTCCGTCTGCATCTTGACTGACAGGTGACGGCGCGGGAAGTGACAGCTGCCGGAGAGCGAGGGAGAAACATGACTTCATCCATCAGAAAGTAAAACATAATCACCAGCAACTCTTCCCCTCCCCCCGGAGTCTTTTTGATCATAACATCGTCTTCTGACAATTATTGATCGTTTATCAGAGGCTCTTGTTTCTTTTCCACTTCCTGTTTGGTGTGTTGTCGTCCCGCAGAGTTTGACCAGACAAACAAGAAGAAGAAGAAGCAGAACCAGTAACTGTGTGTCTGTTGAGGGTTGATCTGCTCACAAGCAGACGAGGGACGTTGTTCAGGATGTGAAGATGGCGGCATATGTCTCGCTGTCCGTCCTTAAGAAAAAATTCAAAATTTACTATAAAAATGAGGATTATGAGACAAAAACACATCACAAATACACACATGAGGATTTTTTCCAATTTCAGTTATGATTTCGGTTTGACAGTATTTTTCTTTGAAGGAGTTAAGTTTTTGCCGCATAGCTAATGTTAGCATTAGCATGTGTTTACTTTCCAGTTTGAGTTCAGCATCAAACTTTATTCCTTTACAGTTTTATTATTTCCTAGTTTGGTATCAATAAAGTAATCTATCTATTTATTATACATTTATCTATCTATCTATCTATCTGTTAGCACCTGTTTCTATCACTTCTTTGCTGCTACTGAAGTTAGCATGCTAACCTGCTTGTCATAGCTAGTTCATCAAGCAAGAAAAAAATCTGAAAAGATGCAGTAAAAACACAAGGAACAAAATTTTCCGTTATGAAATACGGATGTTGCAACATGTCGCTCGATTATAAACTCATCATAAAACAACATCGGCAAACACACGATCACTGGATGACAACATTAGGTTTTGCTGCATAGCTAGCACAGCTAATGTTAGCATTAGCATGTGTAACACACGCTCTCTTCATCCCTTCCCTTCATAGAAAATGACCCCAATATTTTCTAGTTTTGTATAAATAAAGTACATCTATTCATCTATCTTTCTATCTATCTTTCAATGTATGTTAACTCTTGTTTCTATCACTTCTTCGCTGCTACTGAAGTTTACATGCTAACCTGCTAGCCGTAGCTAGTTTACCAAGCAAGAAAAATCTTATGATAAAAAAGATGTAGTAAAAACACAAGGAACAACATTTTCAGTTACGAAATATGGACGTTGCAACATGTTTCTTGATTTAAACAACATCGCCAAACACACGATCACTGTGCTGCACGAGATAAAGCTGCTAACATTAGCTTGTCATGCTAACGGGGGCGTGTGAGAGTTGCTGATGTTTTAATGTCCGTGTTGAGTTTGGCGACTTGTCGTCGGGTTCCGTTCCGTCTCTGAGCACGAAGATGAGGTTCAGTCGCTCCATCCTCGTCTTCATCCTCGTCTTCATCCTCGTCTTCATCCTCCACTTCATCCTCCTCTTCGTCCTCTTCCCCCGTCCTCGTCTCTCAGTTTATAGTCACAATTATTTTTTTTTATCATTGTTCCGCCCTCTTAACCTTCATCACGTTCATCTTCATCACCCAGAAGCTTTCATCATCATTCAGCCTCGTCGTTCCGGCGAGGAAGACTCGTATTCAGGAGAAAAAAAAGCTCGTAAGTGGACCTTGAGCAAGAATTATTTTGTCATTCATAAAATGTGTGATTTATGATTCATCTCGCCGCATGCATCATTTTGATTTCTCGTCCCTTCTCTTTTACGACAACCACCTTCTCGCATACAGTAATATTCATCTCTATCTTTATAATCTCTGCAGTGTTTATCATCTTCTTCTTCATCTTGGTCTTTATCGACATCATCGTCTTCATCGTCCTCCTCCTCCTCCTCTGGAGCAGGACTTCACACTCCGCAGACTCCGGCCATAAACACACGGCTTTTACCTCTGTGCTACTTTATATGTCTCTGTCTCCCCAACACACACACACACACACACACACACACACACACACACACACACTGGGACGCCCTCTGCCCTCGTCACGCTCTGCCCTGCAGGGTCCAGGGATTTTATGACGGGCAGAGGTGTAAGTGTGTGTGTGTGTGTGTGTGTGTGTGTGTGTGTGTGTGTGTTGGTTAACTGCTTCAGCGCTGAGGCAGAAAATGACGCAGCGGTCAGCTGAGCTCTGAGGTTTTATATTGTGACGGGTCGCTCCCTTTCATTTCCTCACTCCTCCACTTTTGCTTCTCTCCCTCCTTCCTTCCCTCCTTCTTCCCTTTTGCGTCCATTTCTCATCCTTCCTTCCTGTGCTTTTCTTTCATGCCATTTTGACTCCTCTCCTCCGCTCTTGTCCATTCTCCCCTTTCTTCTACTTGGCCATTTTATTCCTTCCATCCTTCTTTCCTCCTTCCTTCCATTCTGCGTTCATCGCCTAGATTCCTTGTGATCCTTCCCTCCATCTCTCCCTTCTTCCTTCCTTTCTTTCCCTCTCTTGTTCACTTCCTTTCCACTTTCCTTTCCCCACCTTCTCCTTCCCTCTGTCCTTACATACTTCCCCTCTATTCCTTTCCATCCTCCCTCTTTCCTTCCTTCCCTCATTTTCCTCCCTTGGTCCCTTCCTCTCAACTTTCCTTCCCCTGTCTTTTCCTTCCTCCCATCTCCTTCCCATCCCTCCTCTTCCTCCCTCCCTCCCTCGCTCCCTCCTTCCCTCCGTCCTCTCCCGTCTGGGTTGTATTTAATATGGCCGCCTCGCTCGCTCTTCACCTTGAACCACCTCTGCTTCCTGCGCTCAGACTGTGGAGAGGAGATAAGCGGAGGGTGTCGTTCTTTACGAGGCGTTTTCTCTCTGCGTGTCTGTTTGGACGGGAAACACTCGTCACCCCCCTCTCTCTTTATCTCCCTCGCTCATCGCCTCCCTGCGTTTATCTCCTTCACATTCCTCATCCTCCTGCTCTTCTCGCTCTTCCTCCTCCTCCTCCTCCTCCTCTGCCTGGTTGGAGTTGGTCTGCAGTCAGCAGGATGGAGAGATTCCTCAGCAGTTGTTCTGTTTTTTAGGGCCTTGTCCCGACTACAACGTCTACGTTGTGACCACAGTTTTGAATTTTCGCACTTTTCTTTAACTCTACATTCTCCGCGACCCATCGGCAGCTCATCAGTTCTCTATGAAGAGAGGGTTGTTGCCTTTTCCTGTCCGATGGTTTTATTATCAGTGAATTATAAACTGGATTTAATTTATCACCAATAAATACACAAACCTGCAGATTGTTACAAAAATTTCTCATAAAAGACACGTTTTTTCAGTACAATAGGTTTTTGAACAACTGCCAACAGTGGTAGAAAGTAACTAAGTATATTCTAAGTTACTTAAGTACTTGTGTGTATGTATATATATATTGTATATATATATATATATATATATATGATAACTTTACTAACTTGTTGCTTTGCTGATTCAGATAAATAATCCCCAATAATACATACGATCCAGCAGCATATGAAGTGATTGGCATTTATCAATTTCTCCACCTTTATCAGGTTCAACATTAAAAGGATTAGTACTTTTCTACTTTTAGAACTTGTACTTTTACTACACTGAATTTTTGGGGTCTCGACCAGTCGGGGCAAAGGTGCGAAACACAGTGTCCACACACACACACACACACACATATGTACTTTTATATAAACGTGTCATGTGAGGGATCAGTGAGTTCAGTTTGTGGAGCAGATCTTCGTTCAAGCATTTAAGGAGGATTCAGTCCAGTCCTCAAACGCAGCACTCTGCTCCCAGTGTGTGTGTGTGTGTGTGTGTGTGTGTGTGTGCTCAGTGAACAGCTGTTTCTCTCTCTCTCTCTCTAATCCTCTGGCTGACCTCGACTCATCATCTTTCATTCCATTTTTCTTTATTTTAATTTCACTTCAATCTGTTTTATTGGTGGAAATGAGAGATGCAAGTATTGTGAACAATATCTTTTAATAAAAATACATAACTAATACATCAAAAAAACAGCCCTCTTTCTCTTTCTCTCTCTCTGCTTGGATTAGGGGATTGTCCTAATCTCCAGAGGTTAAATTGGAGGATTGAGGTCAGACGTTAACACACGAGCTTCACATCTGCGACTTTTGTTCTTCGCTTTTTCTTTTGCTTCTTTTTTTTACTCCCCCTTTTTTTCCGGGCGATGGAAATTTCCCTGAAGGTTTGTGTGTGAATCCTGTAGCTTAGAAACAGCAAATAACAAATCTGTTGTCTGCGCCCGACGGTCGTCGGACGAGCGGAGCTCTTCGGCCAATCGTCAGAGAGAGAACGGGCGGCGCCGCTTCTCCGTGTTGGACGCCAGCAGACAGTTTCTCTGCTCCGACGAGCTGAAAACACGACGCGTGACATCATCGATGTATCTGCGATCATCAATATGGATTGGTGGTGCGAGGATAAATAAACGGGAAGATTAGTTTCCTCTGCGATAACAACGTTACGAAACAAAATTGGTCATTCCGCTCAACTAAATGAAGATTAATCCGCCACTGAAAATAGTGCCCATATAAGCACTATGCCCTCCTGTTTCCGTTGATATGGGAATTACTGAACCAATAAAATGTTTAGACTACATCAGACTACATCCACAACTTAAAACGTCTTTGTCACTTTTGCTAAAGTTAAGTCTTCCAGCCCCTAAAACGGAGACAATGACGCTCATGTTCACTTCCTGATCAGGTCTCATTGGTCACAATATCCTCCCCTGTTTCGTCGCGCTCAAATCACGTGACCCTTTCCTCGTGGAAAAACAAACGGCATCGCCCTCGGCGACCAGCGGCGAAGCAACGCGTCGCTGACACTTCCTGCCGGTGACACTTCCTGTCGCTGACACTTCCTGTCGGTGACAGTTCCACCTCGTCGTCGCGCCGAGAAAAAGAACTCAGTCACTGTCTCATCCTCGAGGATTTTCTGTCACTAAGCAACAGACTTACTTCCTGTTTACAGCACATGACCAGTGGACGTAGTGTGGACGTAAATTAATTTCTGAGACGGAGCTGAAAAATGGAAACAATCAATCGTGGATTATGTGGAGAGACGAACTAACACCTTGTGATTTGGACTTTTCGTGGGATTAATTGTGCAAAAGCAAAAAGGCCAGACAGAGCTGAAACAATCAATTGACTAATCTGTGACTCTTCTGATCATCAATTAATGATTTTAGTTATTTCTTCCAGTAAATATATAAGAATATCACCAGTTTGAGCTTTTTCTTGTTAATTTTGTGAAAAACAAACCGAATATTCTGAAATCTTGGAAAAACACATTGAGATATGTTAAACTGGGCCATGGGAAATTGTAGTGGAGGGTTTTTTTTTCCTGTCATTTTCCAAACCAAACAAAGTGACAGATTTTGGAAGTAATTATTAGTTGCAGCCCTCAAATCAAAACTATCCTTCACAAATACATTTCATAATTGTATGTACAAAATGAAAAGCCCCCTCATTAGATTCAGGGAAACCAGATCAGCTGTAATATTATTCAAAAGCAAAATAAAAGCAAATTTGCCTTTAGCTGCTTTACAAAGGGGAAAATAAGTGGTTGAAGTGGTTGAAAACAAAAATAGAAGTTCCATCAGCTGCTTTAATAATTCCGTTTTAAAAAACGTCCCCGTCGGAGTCGAGGCGACGTCCACATGCGGCAAACTGCACAATCTGCTCCCGACACGATCGCAGAGGAGGAAACGAGGACGAGCAGCTGCTGAATCCGGATCCATTTTTAATCTGCAAACTGCAGTTCGGAAGGGTTGGTTAATAGGATTTGAGAGTTTCAAGACTCCACTGTGAGTGTGTGTGTGTGTGTGTGTGCGTGTTTGTTCTGATTCCGTGGCCTCGCCCCGCTGTCATTCTGCCGAAAACATAAAATGATGGCGAGACATTCCGGGGAGGCGGAGAAGGAGAGAGACAATGGGTGACAACAGCAAGATGAATGGACTGACGACACACCTGGAAGCCGAGCCGCAAAACTCAAACACCACTTAAACAGTCTGTCACTGCCGCCTGTCAGCGTCGCCATGGTGACGCGGTGACGGCGAGAGATAGCAGGCAAGGAGAGAGAGAGGCCCTTCTTTCTTTTGGGAGTAGAGGCATGTTCAGGCAGGCCGGACCCGCACACACACACACACACACACACACACACACACACATACAGTGTTTGCATTACACTTTTGCATACAGCCTGAGGTCATGCCGTGAGGCCGTGTGTTTCTGTGACAACTGTGTCTGTGTGTGTGACGGAGGTGAAATATCCCCGTCCCGCCCTCTCCGGACTCATCTCCTTGCCCCGGCGTCCTCCATCATGGCGCCCGTCCGGGCCGCCCGCCGGCTCGTTGTGCGATGTCGCGGTCGGCCGAGCAGCCAATGGAGCGTTTTCTCCCGGCAAACTAATAAATAAACACACGGCGAGAGCGAGAGCGAGAGAGTCGGCGCGCCGCTGCGGGGACTGCTGGTGTGTGTACTTTGGGCTGACGGATGCGCGGACGTTGGACCGACCGCTGGTCCTCACAGCGTGTTCATTTGTCTGCCTGGAATCACACAAGTCTGTGTTTGTGTTCAGCCAACGGAAAAGAAACGAACAGGTTCAACTCACAGTCTTCGTCATGAGTCAAGGAAAAAATGGGCCCAAATTCTCTGGTCGCCGCTTCGCCCAGGGACGATTTATATTCATATATAACCTGAATATCTTTATGATTTGGATTGTCTGTCGGAACAAAATGAAGCATTTGGAGTCGGCGCTTTAGGTCCTGGGGATCTTGAACTTCAAGTCCCGTGAGGACAATAATACTCGCATGTGAATATGTCTTGAAGGAAGTGGAAGTTCACTTCAGTTTCAAAGAAACATATTAAGGGTTAAAATATGACTTATTACCCTAGATTGTACTCAAGTGATTTCCTTAAAAACACCACAAAAGAATTGGAGCTTTGCAGCAGACATTTGTATAAAATCAGAGTTATAATCGAAGCAGCCGAGGCCACGATCCCCAGAATTTCAGTTTCCCAGTGTATGTCGAACTTCCTACGTTCCCAAAATCATCTTTCATTAGTCTTCGTTTGCCCTCTAAACTCCCACGTCTGTCAAACTCTGTGTCCCACTTTGTACGACAGTCATGAATCTGGTTCTGAAGGTTGAGTGTCTCCTCAATCACGTGGTTCCCTGTCAAGCTTGACAGCCAGGATACAGAAACAAACAGCTGAATAGGATTTTAAAAGAAGAGACACAGCATTAAAAAAAAATTAATATATATATCTCACTTATTTTAGCTTTAACTGTTTGTATCCTGTCTTTTTGCATTTTGTCTATCATTTGTTTTACATACTCTTTTGTGTAATTTCTTGTTGGTTTTGTCTTCATGTGTTGAAGAAGAATCTGTTAAAAGAAGTAGTTTTTAAATAAAAGGGGTTCCTCGCCTCTTGTTCTCTCATTGGCTGCCTCCTACCTCCTGTTCATGGTGGCCAATCAGGGAGCATGCATCTGACCAAGAGAATTAAGAGCAGGAGGCGGGGCACCAGTCACTTGAATCTGGTGCTAAAACAAACTTTCACCTGAAGGCCGCCTTAACCTCCGACCCTCCCTATGAAATCGGCCCGTTTTCACTGGGTTAGCGACGACAGAGCAGTTCTCCAAAGCTGCCGGATCAGTCCGGTTCTGAGGGGAACACTGTTGACTCTGCAGGCTAACGAGCTAGCGATCAAAAGAACACCTGTCTGCAACCCTAATGCTACTGCACAGGTGAGTCCATACTGTGTCCGCGTCACGGGAGGTTGTCGGCAGGTCAGTTAGCATGTTGACCGTTGGCACGTTGTGTGACATGTACGTTTGTTGTGCAGTCAGTAGTGTAGTAGCTGGGTTGGCAGATAATAGCATTTTTAAAAAAAATGTTTAGATAGTAGTTAGCATTGAAGTAGGTTGGTGTGTTAGCAGTTTAGTAGCTTGGTTAGCAGGTCATTTGTTTTGTTAGCAGCTCCATAGCTCGGACAACACTTGTTGTGTTTAGGTTAAAGTTTAGTGTCTTGGTTGGCAGATAATTCCTTTTTTTTGTTTAGTTAGCACTGTAGTTAGTTGGTTAGCAGGTGGTGTGTTAGCGGTTTGGTAGCTTGGTTAGCAGGTGATGTGTTTAGCTACTATGTAGTTAGTTGGTTAGCAGGTGATGTGTTTAGCTACTATGTAGTTAGTTGGTTAGCAGGTGGTGTGTTTCGTTAGCATTTAAATTGTTCATTAGCAGGTGATGTGTTTAGTTAGCAGTTTAGCAGCTTGGTTTGGAGGTGATGTGTGTTTAAAAGTTTTTCTACATTGGTTAGCAGATCATGTGTTTAGCTAGCATTTAAATTGTTGGTTAGCAGGTGATGTGTTTGTTTAGTTAGCATTGGCAGTTGTTGGTTAGCAGGTGATGTATTTAGTTAGCTTGTTTGTTTAGCAGGTGATTTGGTTACAGGTAGCATGTCAGTTGGTTGGGTTACAGGTTTAGTTATGTGTCACTGACTAACAGTTCAGTTGACTCATTCGCAGACTGTGCAGCAGATTAGCGTTCCCATTGGCAGTTGAGTTGGTTTTTTAAAAAGTGGTTATTCAGCTGGTTAGCTAACCTCTCAGGGATTAAGCTAGGCTTTATGTTAACATAGGCAGTTGTGTAGAAGGATGTTTGGCCTGTTAGCAGACTAGCATGTTGCACATCCGTTGCGTTGGCTCCCTATCGGGGCAGGTGAGTTGTTCGTACGTGAGATAACTTGTGGGTTCGATGTACGTCACTCACTCACTCACTCGCTGTCCTGCGGCGTCACACGATATCAGTACATGTAAAACTCTCTTCGTTATTTCAGCTTCTCGATTAGCCGTGGTACGAGGGCCGCCTCAGAGGACAGAGCGGGTTTAGTGCAGAAGTACACTGGGGCTTGAATTAACTAGCTTTACTTTACATTTATTCTGTGTGTGTGTGTGTGTGTGTGTGTGTGTGTGTGTGTGTGTGTGTGTGTCGCTAGTGGTAAGTATGCCACGCTAAATTGGCAAAATGAGGTGTAAATGTCTTGAGGCAGATGAGCTGCCTTTAGTCAGTGCGGCTCTGAATATTTCACCAGCAGCTTCAGGAAAACTTGTGTGTACACACACACACGCGCACACACACACACACACACGTGCGCGCGCACTGACTTGGCAGCCACAGCCAATCATCGTCCATCATTCAGTTTTGCTTCTGACAGCTAGAGGAGGCAGGAAGTCCCTAAACGCTTCAGAGAAACATTTAACTGCCTCCACTGCTGCTCAGGCCAGTTAGTGTGTCGTGTGTGTGTGTGCGTGTCGTGTGTGTTGTGTGTGTGTGTATGTGTATTTGCGTCAGAGGTGAACTGTTCAGTGTGTAGTTGCCTCATTATATTCTGTAATCATCTGAAGCCTGACGCGCCGCCGCTGCATCTACTGACAGCCGCCAACACCTGAGCTGCGACTTGAGCTGCGACTTGAGAGTTGAGACCTCGTTGAGTTTGACTTTAAAGACGGGCGTCATTGGTTTGACCCTTTGACCTCTGCACTTTTGGTTTGACCCCTTCTGGTTTTCATTTGAGCAAATGAGAGGAAATGGTGGAAAAACAACGGTTGGCGGTCAGATAATAACGGTGATAATGATAACAATGACGGTGGCTGCCACTGAATACAGATGGCAATGGTGGAGATTAGTGTCGATACGGTATATTTAACACTGTATGTGTCTTTACTAAGAAACATGACTCACAAGTATTTACTTGATTAAATTTGCAAATTCTACTTAAGAAATTCCTAAAAAGTCAAACTTAAGAACAATTTTTTTCTTAACTGTTGCACACTGATGGTGATGTGTCTAAATGACTGTAGTCTGGTTGAAGTTGTAGTCTGGCTGAGGTCGTTGTATCCGACGTATCAGAGTTTCAGTGTCACATCGCTCTGCCTCTCCGCGAAGACACGGAGCTCAAAGAGGGAGAAGACGAACAGCAGATTTAAATAAGTTAGAAGTCAGCAGCGTGCCTGATTAACTTTAAATGAGCTGCTCTGGTTTCAGGGCGACACACACAAACACACTCTGTCCTCGGCTCTTTCTCTCCTCCATCGTCATCGGCACTCTCGGGGGGGTTGGGGGGTTTCAGGGGGTTCGGGAATGTTTGTTCGTCTTTTGTCTGAATGCTGTGACCCGCGACCTTCGACCTCGGGCCTGTCGGTGAGGTGCGACGTTGTTGATTTGGTCGCCTTTCACACGAGGGAGTCGCAGAAAAGTCTGGAATGTCAAAAAGGAACAGGTTTGATCTCATACTGGCAGTCAGACTGGGATTTTTTCTTTTATCTCAAAATGCACATTATAAAAATGCAGGGACATCACGCACCCCGAACCCCCTTTGCTGTATTGAATGAAAGTTCGACAGCCGTCACACACCTAGTTCGGCTTCAAACAACAAAGCTCATTGGATTACAGGGTCCTGACGTCTGTTTCCAGGTGTTGTTGTAGTACTACTAATTTTAAAAATAGATATATAACACTTTATAGTCTTCAGAGTGAGCTGTGTGACTCTCACTCTCCTCCAGCGATGTCACTTGGAGCAATGCAAGTTTGAACAGCTACGTGAGCTGCTGCTAACATAATGCTGCGAATTTGTTTTTACGCGTTACGTTACTCCCGCGAGTTCGGCCGCCAGATCATTTATATTTACCTGCGCGAATTACACAAGTAAAAACAACTCCCCGGAATATCTGCCCCTTCTGTCGGACGCCGACGGCGGTCGGATCTCAACTAGAGCCCGACCTACAGATATATCGGTTGGCCGATATGTGTAGAGCCCGACCGATATTATCGGCCAACGGATGTGAGCCTTTAAATGTGCATTATGTTTGACATTTTCAGTAAAATAGATGTTTATTTTCTTGATTCAACTTCTATTCATTTGGTTGTATTTGTAATTTTTTAGAATTCAATTTATAGTTATTTATGATTAAGTTCATGGTTAAACAAAAATGTCAAGCCTCAATTACATGTCTCTGTCATAAATGTTTTAAAAGACATCTTGGGAATCATTGACAGATTACAAAATTATACATATATATGTGTATCGTATCAGGAATCTTGTACTCTCTAATATCGATATCGGCGTCAGTTGGTTTTGGCGCCATCGGGTCACGTGACTATTCAGCTCAATTTCAAATATTGCAACTCAAAATTTGTGCCATTAGCAGTAAAGCTAATTTCCCCACAGAAGATGTTATGCGGCTCATCATATTCTGAGCACTTCTGCGGCAGCTTGTACCGGGGACAATGAAAGTGTCCCGGTTCAATGTGTTTAGAAAAATAGCTGGTTCTTTCTATTTTCAAAAGTCGAATGCACAAGGTCGGAAACATGGAACGGTTCTTTTTAATTGGAGCCGGATTTAAATCCAAAACAGCAGCAGGTGAAACCGAAGACCACCTTTTTAGAGGAACCAGGAGTTATTATAAGACTTCATCGTCGGAGTGATGACGCTTGCTGTGTCTTTACTTCTGTTTGTAGTTTTTTCCCTCGTCGTCCTCTCCAATAATCCCTCTTCTGTCTGAAAATCAAACTGCGGGATTGATCAGTGACACCGAGTCAACTCTGCTGCACTTTGGGGAAACGCCAACATCGATTTGTCCACACCCAAGGTGTGTGTGTGTGTGTGTGTGTGTGTGTGTGTGTGTGTGTGTGTGTGTGTGTGTGTGTGTGTGTGTGTGTGTGTGTGTGTGTGTGTGTGTGTGTGTGTGTGTGTGTGTGTGTGTGTGTGTGTGTGTGTGTGTGTGTGTGTGTGTGTGTGTGTGTGTGTGTGTGTGTGTGTGTGTGTGTGTGTGTGTGTGTGTGTGTGTGTGTGTGTGTGTGTGTGTGTGTGTCCTTCTGTCCGCCGCCGCCGCGAGCATCCCGTTTCCTTGGCGTCACCCTCCCCTCGTTGTTGTCCTCCGCTCGGCGTTCCCGTGAAGAGTTACCGCTCCGCTCAGATTTGCAATGCTAATATTTGCCTGCAGGAAGGACAGTGTGTGTGTGCAGGTCATGAAGTTGTAAAACTGTAACTCAGTTCTACAGTCTGGCTTTTTTTCTTTTCTTTGTATGATATGATAATTATGTGACTGTTTTTGTGTCGGAGCCAAGTGAGGAGGTCAGGTCCTGCCCCCCCCCCCCTCTGTTTTTATAGGTACAGTTAAAAAC
This sequence comes from Scophthalmus maximus, assembly GCF_022379125.1. Taxonomy (NCBI): domain Eukaryota; kingdom Metazoa; phylum Chordata; class Actinopteri; order Pleuronectiformes; family Scophthalmidae; genus Scophthalmus; species Scophthalmus maximus. Next base: position 23,879,473 of record NC_061523.1, on the reverse strand, counting down.
TAAAATGGTAAATATTTCATAAGCCCACTGCAGTATTTTTTTTTGGACATATTTTAATGTGACATCTTCAAGGCCAAGAAAATATAAACACTGTTTTTTTTTTACTCTGAAGATTTTGTGAGCGTGCTGAAGATTTTGACAGTTTTTGACCTCTAAGCCTTTTGTGTAGAAAAATTAAACTGTACCAAAAAAAAATCAAATATAAAAAGACCAATTAAAACTTTAGAGATGTCATTTTCAGAGGGCTTTGTGCAGCACTTGGACTCATCCTAGCAACCAACCTGTTAACCATCTGGAAACCGACCAGAGCACCATAGCAACCACTTTAACTAACGCCATAGCAACCAACTAGTAAAACCACCTGTTGGGAAGAACACACAACGTAACGGCTGACATTCAATTTGCTAAATGTCTAAGTTTGATTTACAAGTAAAAAAACAAACAAACGTATTCTTTTATTTGTCATCATATTTTTTCATCCTTCACAATAAAAGCATTTAGCGCAGAGACAGAACAAACACAAGCAACAACAGAAAACTGATAATAAAATTAAAATGTTGTTAACCTTTAAGGAAAAAACAACAACAGAGGATTTATTTCACTCAGTGAGATACTTTTTAAAAACTTTTTGTTGTGCGCCGCCATCCGCTAACTTTATTGACCAGACGTCGACGTCCATCACACTGTGGGTGGTTCACTGTCCGGCTCAGAGAGGGGAAACTCTGTAGCACATTGATTGATTGATTTAATTGATTGGGACTTCCGGGTGATGGAGTCAAAAGGCTGCGAGTTTGTAGGGATTCGTAGTTTCGGCGTTTTTGGCGTTTGACTTTACTGCTGCGACCTGGGACGATCCCACGGCGTCATCACGGACGGACATGACTCATGATGTGTGTGTGTGTGTGTGTGTGTGTGTGTGTGTGTGTGTGTGTGTGTGTGTGTGTGTGTGTGTGTGTGTGTGTGTGTGTGTGTGTGTGTGTGTGTGTGTGTGTGTGTGTGTGTGTGTGTGTGTGTGTGTGTGTGTGTGTGTGTGTGTGTGTGTGTGTGTGTGTGTGTGTGTGTGTGTGTGTGTGTGTGTGTGTGTGTGTGTGTGTGTGTGTGAGACAGATGGTGTTTATCCGAAACACACTTTGCCCAACTCCCCTTTAAGGTCACAACGACAGCAGAAGAGATCAACTGAAAGTTAAACTGTATTTTAAATGTCATTCGCGTGTCTACCACGTGATTTTCCTACATTTCCGAAGGAGTGAGAACCCGTCAGCTGGCGTTCGGCTTCCCTCCGTAGAATGACGTAAAAGCCATTATGTTTCAAATTAATTCATGTTTTTTTGATATTGTTGAACTTTGATTAGACGCAACTGAGAAACTTTACGTATGACCTATTGACCTCTTTTGACCTTTTTTTTAAATTTATTTGACCAGAACTTCGACTTTCAGTCGATTAATTGATCAGTGGGTCTACAGCAGAATAAATCTGCAGCTGTTTTGATAACCAAATAACTATCAGTCTTTTATTTTTATTTTGCTAATATATTTTCCAACATGAGCATCTTATTTAATAGACAAAAATCACATCAATGAATAGAAAAACATAATCTGCAGATTGATCAATAATGAAAATAATCAAGGAATATTATCAGGAGGAGTATTTTTCTAATAATGCATGTTATTGCAAAACAGGGGATCAATCAATATTCAAAAAGGTCTGAAGGCAGTTACTCAGAAATATTTTTGAAATGTTGGGAAATTCAGACGCAGTGTGAGAGTTAGCTTTAGACAGAGCCAGGCTAGCTGTTCCCCTCCGTTTCCAGTCTTTATGCTAAGCTAACTTACTGCAGCTAATCAATTAACTGACAAGAGTGGCAAATTGTAAGTTTTAAAATATATAAAACCAGCAACTACAACAAGTTACTGTGTTGATTTCAAAATGGCGGCTGAGCAACAGAATCCACCACGTTTCCTGTGGAATCGAACCAGCGACGTGCCGCCGCCGCCGCCGCTATTGATCAGTGATCAGGGAGGAACAACTGGGTTAACATATAAACCAGGACAATCACTGTGGACCCCAGTTTCTGGGTTACTGAGCACACATCACTCACACACACACACACACACACACACACATCACACAACACAGAAATATAACACACACACACACACACACACACACACACGAATAACAAGAACAACAGACTGCGTGAGTGACACGTGTTTGGGAGCCTCGAGGGGAATCTGAATATTGATTGGCCTGGAACAGTTATTCATCCGTGATGAGAGTGTGTGTGTGTGTGTGGGTGTTTTGATAAAGAGATAGCACATCATCGACAGACTAATGGAGGGGAGGGAAGTGTGTGTGTGTTTGTGTGTTTGTGTGTGTGGGTTTTCAACAGCCAAGTGTGTTGTTACTGTTGTTGGTCCATTATCTTGTTTCCAACACACACACACACACACACACACACACAATGAGCAGCAGGTCAGGGCTGGTGTGTCTGGACACAGATCTGATTGAATGATTGGACCTTTGATGTTCTCAATCGAGCCGCCATGCGTGTGCGCGCGTGTGTGTGTGTGTGTGTGTGTGTGTGTGTGTGTGTGAGATGCCGTCACAAATAAATGAGCAGCCTCTTGTATTTTTCCACTCACAGACCGTTTTTGTTCTTTTAAATCAACAGAATATTAGCTTTTTTCAGATCATATGGTTTAAATACATCTATCGTCTATAGATCTAGTATTATATCTAAGTAGTTTATCTAAGATCTAAGTATTTAAAAGGACTGGTTCAAGGTTTTGGGAAAATCGACGGGCTGAACATAAGATATATACATAAGAAATTACACACAATCTGTGTTGGTTGAGACCAAATCCCTGTGCCCCTGCGTTCACGTGTGGGAGACCCCTCCGTTACAGACGAGTGTCTCCCTCCTTCACCCTCTCCCCTCTCACGCTGTTGTAAACCGTTTGTGTTCTTTCAAATTTCCATATCTCACTGGTAATACGTTTGTCAATATTTGTCACATATTTCCGTCATTTGAGTGGATCAACTTGTGAGCACAGCTGACGGGCCGGATTTAGTTCTATTTGCCTCTTTCTGTCCGAATAAAAAACCCCACAGCCGTCATCGTATCACAACACGAGACTCCACCACCGGTTCCACATGCACGCCACATGCCTTTTTATTTAGCATGTGGTAAGCATGTTAAATTCCCGTTACATTTATTCCTACAGGCCAACACATTATTCAGGGAGATTTCAAATCAGAAATTTTTGCAGTTTTTATTTACCACGAGCTGGGAATACTTGTCTGCAGCGTCGAAACGCGATAACAGGAAACAGAAGAAAAACACAATCAAAGGGACAATTGTTGCTGCGCAGTAGAATCAAGGGTGTGAACATGAAAAATAAAAAAAAGATGGAAAAATGAAAAGCTAAAAACGTTATTTAGCGCTGCAACTAACGATTTTCTTCATAATCAATTAATCTGTAGATTGTTTTCTCCATTAATCGATTAGTTGATAGGTTCATAAAATGGTTATCGTGTTCGCCGACACACCAAAGATATTCAGTTTACTGTCACAGAGGAGCAAAGAAAGCAGAACATATTCACATTTAAGAAGCTGAAATCAGCGAATTTCGACTTTTAACCGATTAAGCGACTAGCAAAATAGTTGGCGATTGCTTTCGTAGTCGATTACTAATCGATCAACTGTTGCGGCTCTACGTGCATGAGGATTGAGAGCCTGTGATTTTTCCACGTGAGAGGCCGAGGGAGTCGTGTTGTGAGTCATCAGCTGTGACCGACTCCTGAAACCTTGAGTTTCCTCGATGACGGACAGAGACGCGACGTGGTGGAAGATGCTCGACCCACTTCACCGAGTCAGACGCCGCCGATCTGCTGCATCGCCGTCTGAGGAGCTGACCTGTGACCTCTTACTGTATCGCAGCCGATAAATCCAGTCAAAGTAAACTCTCCCTCTTTCTGGAGGGACAGGGGGGGGGGGTCAGAGGTCGCCCCCGTGGCCACTCCTGGTGTTACGATGTAGCAGGTGGTCCTGATTATCTCCTATGGTTACCGTTGCCTGCGGCGACCAGGTGTTGGGTGATTGATGAGGGCCTTTTTTTATGTTTCTCTTTCCTGCTAATGCGCAGGAAGTCGCCCACCCACAACCTCTGACCTCACTAACCCCAACAGCATGCTGGGTAACAAGCTGAGTACCTGTCACACACACACACGCGCACACACACAGTAATGAGGCGGTGAGGCAAGCTGCTTTTTTACCCTTCGCTCTCTTTCATCTTCCCCGTTTTCTCCATCCTGCTGTTTCTTCCCCCTCCCGCTCGCCCAGGGGGATTGTGGGCAGGAGGATGTTTTTTTTTTTTTTTTGGAGGGCTGACCCTTAGGTCAGCGGAGAGGAGAGTTTCCTGCTGCGTTCAGCTTCAGCAGCCTGACGAGTTTGTTTCGTGACACATATTTCATCTATTTTTTAAAACGTCATACTTTTGGTTCAGGATCTTAAAGATTCTCCACAAGAAATATTCCGGTCTTAGCTCCGTCCTCACGCACCTGAAAACACATGTCACGTGACCATTCACGCTTGTCCGCTGGTCACGTGGCGTAAACAGGAAGTAGATTGTCTAACTCTGCATTCGGTTGGTCTGCGGAAGTCGGGTTTATCGTTTCATAAGCGACGGCGAGGTGGAACTGTTAGCGACAGGAAGTGTTGGCCGACGCTTTTGAGTCGTGACTGATGAGAACCAATCAGGAGGCAGAATGCGGGCGACTCAGTCTCTACAACTCTTGGGACTCCAACAGGTGTGAGAGGATTGACAACTTGTCAGTCACACCGTCGTCCAATAGCTGAGGAGTAGGAGGTGGGCGGGACCTGTTCCCCAAACGAGCTGCGTTAATTAACCCAGGCAGGTAAACAGTAAGGGGGGGGGGTTAAATACTTGTGTGTGTGTGTGTTGCAGCGTCCCCCTGAAAGCTGTCTGTTAATTATCCAATTCAAACTGATGAAATTGAAACTTGAACCCGACAAATGAATTAATTACACTAATTGTTGCATCGTAGTGTGTGTGTGCCATCATTCTCACTATTCTGTGTGTGTGTCATTTAGTGTTAATTAGCCAAACTAAATACACACAGCTAAAATATCGAACATAGCCATCACATAGAAAGTTTCTGCAACTCTGCCTTTAACAAAAAAAAGTTTTATTATAGAAAAACATTATTTTCATTTAATGGAGTTAAATAACACTCAATGCTCCTTTAAATCCGACAGAACCGCAGGGACTCGTTTGCGAAGCGCTGACGGGTTTAGAGGTCGGACGGCGAATTCAACAGGCCGCCCCCCCACCTCCGACCTCTGCATGTATTTAATATTGGCTTCTTGTAATGAACACTCCCCTCTTCACATCCCACTGACACTCGGCCCTAATGAGGCCGAGAGGAAGGGGGACGGGGTCAAGGGGTCGCGCCCCGACTCGGCGGTCGGCAGGCGGATGACGGATTCCTGTCTGTGGTGGAGGTCAGGGTTCGGTGGGCGGCCCCCGACAGACGGGGTCAGAGGTGAAGTGGTGAGACGGCGGCGCTGTTGTCTCAACGTCAGGTTTGTCTCGGCCGGTTTGTGTTTCCAGTTTGTCGAAGTTGTACAGTAACACGCACGTGGGGGGTTTTAATTGTTTTTGATTTTCGGTTTATGAAATTTAGTTTTTGGTCAAACTGACAGTGTGATTCTGAAGAGGAGGGGAAGTGACAGAGCAACGATCTGAGCAGCAACAGTGGCCGCTGAAAGTTGGACAGGAACACGAGAAGATGATCAGACCGACACACCGTCACAGAGACGCAGGGGAGGTGATCAGTTTTTGTGTTTCAATGGAACAAACTTCCTCTTGTGTGCGGACACGATCACGGGATCATGTTCCGTGCCATGTGATTCTTCTTCTTCTTTTTTTCGTTTGTACTTTTACTTAAACGCAGCAACGTGTATTTAGAACGGAGACTTATATTTGGACATAAACTGAAAACCCTGAGTAAATAACACACACACACACACACACACACACACACACACACACACACACACACACACACACACACACACACACACACACACACACACACACACACACACACACACACACACACGCGCAAACATGAAGCCACATCCAAATGAAGTCCAGTCCAGACCACATGCTGGTTTCACTCCCGACCTCCTCCCCCACCTGAACTACCTCCCTCAGACATCTAACCACCCCCTCCCCCCCTCCTGCCCCCTTGCTGTTCTAACTACTTCCCCCTTTCATCCAAATGGTTTCCTTTTGTGGTCGAGCCCATTTGTTTCTCAACAGGCTGCTGAGGAGGAGGAGGAGGAGGAGAGCTGGGAGCAGCCGCTCCTCCTCCTCCTCCTCCTCATCTTCCTCACTTAGAACTTCATTCATGCAGTTCCCAAAGGAAAACAAATTATCATCATGGTAGTTAAAGCACAACGCTAATGTTTTTGTTTTGTGTGTGTGTGTGTGTGTGTGTGTGTGCGTGTGTGTGCGCAACGTCGATATACTTGGAAGTATTAGTTTGCTTTTTATTACATTTATTCGTCATAAAGGTTTGGTAACAAGATCTTAAGAATCTCTATATCTACAGAGATACATATCTCTGCCCATATATGGGCATCGTAATTAATTAATGCTCTGCGTCGAAATTCGGGAAGATGGATAACCAGGTACAGAAGTTATCGTTTATTTCATTTAACGTGACACACGACGGTGCGTTCAGGTTGCGGTTGTCTTCTCTCTTCATCGTCGAGCGGCTCCATTTTTCGCTGCCGGACAAAACTACTTCACTGAGGAGACAAAGAGAAGTATAGGAGGAGGAGGAGGAGGAGGGTGAGTAGCCACTTCACTTCCTCATCCTCTTCCTCAGCCGGCGACACAAAAGGGAAACGTGGTCACATGACTTGTCACATGGTTTGCTTTTGTGTGTGTTTTTGTCTTGGAAACGTAATCTTTATCTGGCGACACTGCTACACCGTAGAACTAACCCTAACCATGGACTCTTATGTCGTGACGTGTCATGCGACCATTGGCTACGTACCTATAGTGCGTGTGCGGTATCGATTATGAAGACCGAGGGAGATCGACGCGAAACAAAGTTGACGTTAGTTTGTGGAACAGCGGCGGCAGCAATCCACAGCATCGATGTGTGTGAGCTGAAGATGCTGCCTCTCATTCCTGAACCCAACACACGCGTGCGCACACACACGCACACACACACACACACTAACTCTGCTTGTCCTTTTCTATCCCATGTCTATATTTAGCCGCCGTTCAATCCTCGCGCCGTGTCCAACAGTCGATAAAATCTGCCGCTCATCAGCCGGACATCGTGTCTGAATCTGATACCCCCCCCCCCCCCCCTTGACCCCCACCTCCCACCCCCATCCTTCATCCTCCAACAGGAAGCAGCAGCGGCCTCCATCCGAACACTTCCTCCTCCTCCTCGTCCCATCGTCCATCTGTAGGGATGAAAAACGAACGCTCGCCGCTCTGCGCCGAGACATTTCTGTCCTCTCAGGTGTCGGAGTTTCATATCAGCGGAGTCACCTTCACGTCCGCGGTCAGAGTCGACCGGCGGACATTGGGGAGGAGATGAGATCTGTTTTATTTCCCGTTTCTTATATTCAAATCTCTCTGAAGTGGCTGGACGAGTGGTCGGATGTCAGCTGGTCTGATCTGACCGACCGGCCGGCGAGTCTCTGGTCTGATCTCGTCAGAGCCGCTTGATCCACATGGGCAGATTTGTCCCTAAGACCTTAAGACGTCCAGCTCTCCTTCCCTGTCCAGCCTCACAAAGCCTGGCTCAATCGCACCAACTCCATTTCTTCTTCTTCTTCTTCTTCTTCTTCTTCTTCTTCTTCTTCTTCTTCTTCTTCTTTTTTTCTGACCGAGCCCATCAGAGAAGGGCAGAGGTCAGAATCTTAGATGACTCGACGTCTCACAGAACATTCGGACCTGGAAATACAGGAAGTGAAACGGACGAAAGTTTAAAACAATCTCAATATTATCTTCATCCACTTTCGATCGTTTGCGACCGCTTTCCCCGCCGAGCTGGGAAACCTACGAAGCTACGAAATTGAATCTGATACTGGGTCGCGTCAGATGTTCTGATTTCAAACGACACGACAACAGCGTTGGTGTCGAGATGATGGCAGAATAAAACCTCCAACCGTAGATCGTATACTGTATAAAGATGGACGACGCGTCGCCACTTCGTCCTGATATCTCCCGATTCAGGAGCCGCCATCTTGTGTTGGAGACGTAGTGATCGTGGAGTGGAGACGTGGTATCGAGGCCCCGCCCACACACGCACAAACACGCTCTCGTCCAATCCTGAGTCAGTGTCAGCTGTCAATCATGACGCTGTTTTTTTTTTAATTCATCAAATAACTAATGAAAAGCCAAAATAATCAGAAACATGAACACGTGAACAAACGTCAGTGTGATAAGAATGAACTCACATGACAGAAACATCTAAATGTCCCATCTGCTAACATGGAGGGGGCGGGGCTTATGACCTATACTGCATGACCCATCCTTACACGTTTATGCGTTTGGACTCTTTGGGTAGGGTTTTTCAGAGGTTTCCCTGAATTTAACTTGGAGCTGTGCGTTATAAATAAAACGGTAAACACTGTGGGTGGATGATAAATAGCATGATTGGATTGTTTTGGCAGATGAAACAAATGGAATCATTTGCCGGCGATACGTTCAATATCAACATGTTATTGAGACTTTTGCCAGACACGTTTGATAAACAAAGTCATGGAAATGGGAAAAAAAACTTACAATGTGTTTACTGTTGCAAATGAGTTTTTATAAAGAAATTATTTTCTAGGAGGCAGGGTTTTTTTTAATATTGTGACAGTCAAACGTGTCACGACAATTATAGAAAAATACTGTAAATACATATTAAATATGATTAAAATCAGAATTGAAACGGATTGCGTTGGTTTTTTTTTACTTAAATTTTTTATATAATTTCATCAGAGGCTAAATTGAAGATGTCGTCCGACCGTACACAGTCTATTGTATTCTGTTCTACAGTAGAGCCTGACCGATATATCAGTTGGCCGATAATATCGACCAATATGTTTAGGGCCCGACCGATATTATCGGTCAACTGATGTGAGCCTTTAAATGTGCATTTATGTTTTAATTTTAACGTAAAAAAAATATATATATATTTTCTTAATTCAACTTCTATTCAGTTGTGTTTTTTTTCTTTTTTCAATTTATATTTATTTATGATGAGATTTATGGTGAAACTAAAATATCAAGCCTCAATTACATTTCTTTGTCATGAAGTTTATATATATATATATATATATATATATGTATATATAGGCATCGGCCCCCAAAAATCCATATCGGTCGGACTGTACTCTATATAATTCTTTTCTATCGTGATGGGAGGACGTATCGTGGCCACTTTGTCTTTATCCTCTCCTGCTGCGTTTTCGTCCCACAGCTGAGCAGCAATACAGAGTGTGTGTGTGTGTGTGTGTGTGTGTGTGTGTGTGTGTGTGTGTGTGTGTGTGTGTGTGTGTGTGTGTGTGTGTGTGTGTGTGTGTGTGTGTGTGTGTGTGTGTGTGTGTGTGTGTGTGTGTGTGTGTGTGTGTGTGTGTGTGTGTGTGTGTGTGTGTGTGTGTGTGTGTGTGTGTGTGTGTGTGTGTGTGTGTGTGTGTGTGTGTGTGTGTGTGTGTGTGTGTGTGTGTGTGTGTGTGTGTGTGTGTGTGTGTGTGTGCGTGCGTGCGTGCGTGCGCTGCTGTCAATACTAATTTGGTACGAGAGAAAACAAATGTATTTAATCCCTGGTTGTCTTGTCCTGTTTCCCTCTTGCTCCTTCCTTCCTTCCCTCTCTCTCTCTCTCTCCCTCTCCCTCTATCTCCTTCCCTCCTCCACCTCCCCCCCACCCTCCGGGCTGATAGCCATTAGTGCTGCAAAGGGAATTTTAATGCAACGCCGGCTTCAGTGGGAAGCAATGAATATTTAAAACACACTCTGACTATAGCAATAAAAAAGGAGAAGGACATATCCTTCATTTGGAGAGCACACACACACACACACACACACACAGGAGTGTGTTTATCTGACACACTGACAATCAGGTCTGGTTTCTACTGAACCAGTCGAGCTGGTCAGACTGGCGATCAGGCCGCTCTAGGTTTTTGTTCACTGCGCTGCGTTCACGTCCCTGTCTGGAGAATAAGAGATCAGAGAACCTCCTGTGGTTACTACGACGACTTGAAAGCTTTGGACAACAGGCGTCACACAGAGACACCCCCCCCCACCCCCCGCTGCTCCTCACCCGCTGTCCCACGTCATAATCGTCCTACTGAAGACATCTAATAATGTACTGTGCTGCTTTCAGTCTGAGAGATGATTTAATGTACATCAAGTGTAATTCAGACGTCTGTGGCAGATCAGTTCTTCTTATTACAATATAGAATAGGGGCCGATATTGTTATTGAACAGCTGTACAACAGAATGTAAGTGCACTTCTCCTGTGGTACAAGGAATAACAATTCCAAGATGAACCTCTCACATATATAATAAACACACAGGTAATAGCTTTAAAAAAAATAAATTATATATATATATATATATATATATATATATATAAAGGCAGTTTATGGTACTGTACAGATGAATAGTATTATTATTGCACACTGTATTTAAAAATTGGCGTTTAGTCAACGGGTCTGGAAAACGAAGCCAGTGCTGGAGTCTGCAGCCTGTGTTCTGTGTACTGACCAGCAGGGGGCGACTCTATAAGAAAACAACTCTACTTCTTCTCACTTGGTTTATAAACGTCAGTAAATAATTTTTCCTGAGGAGTTTATGGTTCAATCTCTAGTGTCAAGTCATAATTTTGTACACTGTGGTCCGTTTACAGTCGAACAGACCGTTATCAGTGTTAATATGAAGAAATCTGATGATTATTATATTTTCCGGTCAGATGAGAAGATTAAAACCTGGATGAAGAAAAGTAGAAGTCCATTTCCAACCATTAACTCAAGAACATTCTGAGATGCTTTTAAGTGTAAATATTCTTTTATATTCTCCTTTCTTTTTATTTACGACACCCGCGGGGCAAAGTGTAGCGATGTTTCACACCTGTGGAGCTTTATTTATCTTCAGATTCACCTGTTCACACGTGGAGTGTTTCGTGCAGAGAGGAGAGCTGCGTCTGACTCCTGCGCTGGCGATGGATGAACCTTCGCCCGTGAAACGTGAACCAACGCCATTTTTTTTTTAAACTCGCGCAGCCAAAACGTCCTCAGATATTTGACTCGGTTCAGAGGAAACCTGACGTCTGGTGTTCAAGGTGCTAACGGCGTTTCCCATGAAGACGAGAGAGAGAAACATGTTGTTGGACCGGATCAGCGTGTGTGTGTGTGTGTGTGTGTGTGTATGTGTGGTTTTGGTATTGAAAGCTCATAGTTTCACAGTGACTCACCACAGGTCAAGGAGTTTAAGTGTGTGTGTGTGTGTGTGATGGACAGATAACAAAATAGGTGAGGGTTGTTGCTGAATTGGAATGAAGCCAGGTGTGTGTGTGTGTGTGTGTGTGTGTGTGTGTGTGTGTGTGTGTGTGTGTGTGTGTGTGTGTGTGTGTGTGTGTGTGTGTGTGTGTGTGTGTGTGTGTGTGTGTGTGTGTGTGTGTGTGTGTGTGTGTGTGTGTGTGTGTGTGTGTGTGTGTGTGTGTGTGTGTGTGTCGGGTGATGGATCAGTTTTCGTACACTCTGCTCTCAGCTGCTCAGCTTCCTGCACGATGGGGAAGTGGAGCTTGTAAACGACAGCGGCTGAAAACTGATCCTGGGTCAGATCCTTCTTTAGTTTTTGTGAGGCAGCAGGAAACCCACTCGATGCCTCGTCACGTTCGTTCGTCCGTCCGTCGTCATCTCCGCTGACTGCTGATTGGCTGACAGGGGGTGAATGTCAGCAATCATCAGGTACTTAACTTTGCCGCGACTTCTCTTCATTACATTTTAATAAGATTCAGAAATACTTGAGATCCAGAGGTGAAATTGGGTAATAGATGTCTGCCCCGATGGTCCCGACCATGAACTGTGTCACTCCCCTTCCGTCCAACGCCCCCTGTTCCTTTCTCTCCTCAACTGTGCTTTTAAAATAAAATCATAAAAATGCCCCCAAAACAATAATAATAATAATAATAATAATAATAAAAAGATAATTTATGTTTTGTTTTTTAGCAAATATCTAAGACTGAAAACGAGACGACGCGTCAGGACTCTGTGATTCTGGATGAAATTAGAATCAGGCCCCCCCCCGAATTCTGGAAGCTTGTTAGCATATGTCATTAGCGTCTTGTTAGCACGCGTCATTCCGATCAAAACCACTTCCTCCGCACGACTGCGGCTTCACTTCCCTACTTCCTGGCCTCTGCTGCCAAGTGAGGAAGTTAGTGGAGGTGTAAATGGGACGCACTTCTCTTTCTGTTAACCGAGTGATTGAAGCCGCTTCATTAAAAGCCGGCGGATGGCACGCCGGTTCGGCCCGACTCCCTCGGCATGCTGGGAGAATCTGCTGACGGCTGCACAGCGATGAGGATGGAGGGAGGGAGGGAGGAGGGAGGAGGAGTGGAGCGTCCTACATTCACTAAAACAGCTGAGAGGGGAAACACAAAGAAACGGGTTCCGGTCTTTTCTGGTTCATTAGCAGACTTCCTCCCTTCTTCCTTTCCTCTTTCCTTTTTGCTCGTCTTCCTTCCTTCACCCGCCCCTCTCCTTCCCTTCTTGCCACCTTTACACTCACTTCCCTTCCTTCCTAAAACCCTTCGTAGATCTTAGTGTAACGCGCCGAGTCAAAGTGTGAGAGAGAGAGAGAGAGAATGACCCCGTTCTTAAGGACGGAGAGAGAAAGACGGCAAATGGGATGAGATGACAGTCGGATGAAATCCGAGTGTGAGGAAACTGGATCAGCCCTCGTTTAAAAAAAAAAGAAAAAAGAAGACAAATACACAACGAAAAACCCAAAATGCCATTTTAGCAGTTTCACATCTTATGGCTGAAACGTTATCCTGACAGGACGACAAACTGCAAGTCAGCGAATCAGGAGGCAGCAAGTGTGTGTGTGTGTGTGTGTGTGTGTGTGTGTTGTCAAATGCAGTCACATATTCAAAAGAAATACAAAAATGCCTCTTCCTGGCACTCATGACAATTGTGTGTGTGTGTGTGTGTGTGTGTGTGTGTGTGTGTGTGTGTGTGTGTGTGTGTGTGTGTGTGTGTGTGTGTGTGTGTGTGTGTGTGTGTGTGTGTGTGTGTGTGTGTGTGTGTGTGTGTGTGTGTGTGTGTGTGTGTGTGTGTGTGTGTGTGTGTGTGTGTGTGTGTGTGTGTGTGTGTGTGTGTGTGTGTGTGTGTGTGTGTGTGTGTGTCCTCATCGTCTGGGGCAGTCGGTTTGGACGTGAATGATCAAAGTTTTCTCAAAGTGCCATAGAGGAGGTGTTGGTGCCGGCCGCTCCCAGGTGGGCGGAGTCTGGCCGGGCGACAGGTGACCTTGTGTGGGGTACAAACACACCTCCAGTCTGAGGGGCAGCTGGACGTCCAATGACGTCCGACAAACTCATCATCACAGGGGCCGGGGGGTGGGGGGGGGGGCGGTGCGGACACGGCGGCGTCGCCCGCCGGCCGATCTCAGGAAACTCATCTCGGGTTATTTACGACCGTCCCGACTGAAATGTGTCCGTCACGCCTGTCAGACGGGCGGCCGTGAAAAGTCTGATTAACTTCTTGTCGGACTCGTCGTATGAATGTAAGCTGGTGAGCTGACCTGTCATTGTTGTAACTTAGTCCACACGTTTGACGTCGTTTGACGGTTATGCCTCAGGTGCATCGCCGCCTCCCTCTGGATTCACACGTATCTGAGAAAACAAAAGACGGATGACAAATGAGACTCTCTCTGTGGCAGGACTTAAGAGAACGTGCCTCATCACTTGAATGAAAACAGAACAAGCTATTAACATCTTCACTGTTAATCAGTTTCCATCGAGTGTGTCTCTCTCTCTCTCTCTCTCTCTCTCTCTCTCTCTCTCTCTCTCTCTCTCTCTCTCTGTGTGTGGTGTTTAAAGTTTGTGGTAAGAGGATCTGAGGAGGAAGTATCCTCCTCCCGTGTCTGCCTGTAAGACGAGATGTCCACCTCGTCCAACCTGGCGGCAGTTCGCTCACAAACCCCTGAACCCGCCGCTCGCTCGCTCGCTCGTCCTCCGTCGTCCTCTGCGTGACGGCGATAGGAAGAAGGGACGAGAGAGAGAGAGCGAGCGAGGGGATTGGTTCCCGGCCAAGGGGACGGCGGTGGGGCTGAACACTCACACACACTCCTCACACACGCTCATCACACACCGCGCTGCTCCCACCGTGTGTCAATATTAGTCTGTTTGCACACGCCGACCTTTGACTCGGACAATTTTACCTGCTGGGAAATAAACCTATGGTCAGATAGAGGAGGAGGAAGAGGAGGAGAAGTGGATGAAGAGGAGAGAAGGAAGTGGGTGGATTACCAAAGGGGCCTCCAAGGCATGCAGGCTCTGCCCAGGGGCCCATTTTCTCAGAATCCGTCCATGGGAGGAGGAAGAGGAGGAGGAGGAGGAGGAAAGTGTAGGAGGAGATGATTTATGAGATAAGAGGAGGTGAAGTGGAGGAGATTGCAAAGAAAACAAAGTGATATTAAAACAGCTGCACTTCATTTACACATCTGGACACTGTGTGTGTGTGTGTGTGTGTGTGTGTGTGTGTGTGTGTGTGTGTGTGTGTGTGTGTGTGTGTGTGTGTGTGTGTGTGTGTGTGTGTGTGTGTGTGTGTGTGTGTGTGTGTGTGTGTGTGTGTGTGTGTGTGTGTGTGTGTGTGTGTGTGTGTGTGTGTGTGTGTGTGTGTGTGTGTGTGTGTGTGTTGAAGATTTCATTCTCGACGTGTATGACAGAGCTGTTTAAATGTTAAAGCGACGGGGATGAAGGTGTCATTCACAGCTCGGTAACGGAGAGCGAGAAAGAGACACGTGTGTGTGTGTGTGTGTGTGTGTGCACGCGTGCGTCCTGTTTGAAATTCTGCTCGTCTGTTATCTGACTACATCCAAGAAATCGAGAGCGAGAGGCTGAAGGGTGCAGAGACACGGAGGCGGTTTGCAGTGTTTTCATTCATTCATTCATGTTTTACTCATTCATTGTCATGATTCAGCTGAAATGAAAGATTTAAATCGTTTTCTTCGGGGTCGAAATCGAAAAGTGTGTATGAAGTACCAGCTGAAAGGCCAAAAGTATGTGGTCACCTGAAGATTCCAGCCGACGGGAGGCGTCCGTGTTTGTTTGTCCGTCAGTCGGGCCGATCCTTCTCATCATCGATTCATCCGTCGGCTCGTTTCTGCAGCTCATGGATCATTTGTTTTTTCTATAAAAATTGGCCTCCGGCCCAAAACTCTGAGCTAAAATCACATTGTCAAACTTGAGAAGTTGCAAGTGGAACCACAATGCTGGGTAATTTTGCGACAAAGAAACCAAGAATGTCTCTAGATCTTGGTATTTATAGATCTGCACAAGTTGATCACACTCACACAAGATGTCAGTTCCCTCAATATGCCTACATTTTTATTTATAGAAACAAAACAAATTGAATTATTATTATTTTTTAAATTTCGTGAAAATCCGATCTGTAGTTTGTACAAACAAATCATAACTTCTTTGGCGGAGGAATTTACCCATCGACTATCAAAAGAGACGGAAAATCAATCGGCTGCTGCTATTGACTAATCTTTGCAACGCATTTTTTTTGAAGCCATCAGATATATTGGAGTTCCCCAAAATCTAAGTCAACTTATAACTCTGGTAATTCTTATCACATGCTTCTGTCTCACAGTCGGGAGTTTCAGCTTCCTGTTTTCTCTCTAAAATACTATTGTATGACGGAAAAATCAAGATTATTCGTATCATATCGAATCAGAATTAGTCTGTGAACCTCTAGATTCATTTTCGATTTTTCGAGAGGCATTTACCAACGAATCACGTGACGTCTGTTGTTGTCAACGGACGAGACGAGACGACGGTGACGTTAAACTTTCAGTCTGACGTCGGTGACGATGATTACACATATGTTGATATGTTGTTTCGTCGGCGGCAGCCATCTTGGACCTTTTACAAAAGTCGCTTCTCCGCCCCATTCTCAGACGATCCCTTGGGATTGGACCGACGGGTTTTTCTGCCGGAGGTGAAGTCACGTCCCGAATTGAGGAGATGCAGACGAGCGAGCCTGGCAGAGCAAAATTGAAACGAGCTCCCAGAATTCCTCCGGGTCCGGGTGCTAGTGGCTGAAGAAACAACCCCGTCCACAGGTGTATGTAGAAACGGAGCGTCTGCATACTTTTGGTCATTTAGCGTGAATCACACGGACTGTGCAGAATCCATTTCATTTCTCCTCACACACACACACCAGACGCCGCCGCTCCTCAGAGGCCTCTGGTCACGAGCGGTGAAACGCATGATGATTTTTGTCCGAGGACGATGTGTCTGACGAAGCAGGTTTGAGAACATTCCACGCGCTCGGCCGCCCGCGAGCCCCCCTCGGCATTTAGGGGTCGGTAGTTACCGGGGCGGCGTTGTTCTCACGCCCGGCGCCGAGCAAACGGCCGTGTTTGGAACGTAAACACATTTTAAATCAAAGCTCGGAGTCGGCGCTTCGATCTGAGTCACCGCTCGGTGTCACGCGAAGGACGAACCCTCTCACTGGAACAGCGTGTTTGGCAATTTTTCGCCGCTTGAAAAATGACTGATATCAATGTCGGAATAGTTTCCGATCAGTTTTCTGGCCTCAAAGTAAAAGATGATTCTACTACTTCTCCTTAAAAGTTTGATTCCCACTGGTTCATCAGCTCTGTGTGTGTGTGTGTGTGTGTGTGTGTGTGTGTGTGTGTGTGTGTGTGTGTGTGTGTGTGTGTGTGTGTGTGTGTGTGTGTGTGTGTGTGTGTGTGTGTGTGTGTGTGTGTGTGTGTGTGTGTGTGTGTGTGTGTGTGTGTGTGTGTGTGTGTGTGTGTGTGTGTGTGTGTGTGTGTGTGTGTGTGTGTGTGTGTGTGTGTGTGTGTGTGTGTGTGTCTCTCCAGTTCAAGTAATTAAGTAAGTTTTTCCTCCTTCCGACAGTTTAATGAGGCCTGAAAGGTTAAAACTGCTCATGGGAAAATTTATTGGCGAGACGCGTGGTGGAAAAAACGGGACGTCGATGGCGATATTTCACTCCTCGCGTTGACGTGTCTGGTAAAAAAAACAAAAAAACGCTACGACGTCAACCGTCGTGCTCATTGATCGGCGATAGTCGTCGAGGACTTTCCCACCACATGGGACAGTGCAGGTCGCTGTGCTCCGCTCGCTAACCGGCATCATTCATAGTCACGACGAGGAGGAGGAGGAGTTAAAGAAACTCCCAGAAAAGCTCTCTGATTGGACGACGGAATGAGTGAACGCTTTGAGGATGTGAGTGCAGGATGAGTCATCGAGCGGAGGACGGAGATTTAGATCTGAAAATACTTTAATGTTGTTGGGGTTTTTTTTTTAATAACGAGAGATAAACAGTTAACACGCGGACACGGGATTCAACCTGGGAACATGTATGTTCTTTTTATTTCATCAAATCACGTCCCAGTCGCTTCTTTGAAAATAGCTGCCGGGTGAAGGTCAAACTTTATAAAGTAAAGCTATACACACACACACACACACACACACACACACACACACACACACACACACACACACACACACTTTGACCAGTTCATCACCGTTGTGTGTGACCAGTCCACTCCTCCGCACGGAGAGTTTGTTCTTGTACCGGGTGGGCGGGGCTTATCACTCGTCCCTTTATTTATCATCACTCCATCCGTCTCCCTCTGTCGGCCTGTCTGTCCGTCTCTCTCTCTCTCACTCTCTCTCTCCCTGCAGCCGCCAGCTGGCAGCGGCTCTGCGGGCTCATCAATAAGGCCGACAGATTGGAGATTGATGACGGCGACTAACAGAGAGGGAACTGTCCGTCTGACAGATTATCTCCCAAAAGAGAGACACTGTAATTGTGCTGCGTGCAGGTAGAGACACAGTTGTTGTCGCTGGGCTAGCGCTTAGCAGTTTGTGCGACGCTAGGCTAACAAGGCCTGTCACTGTTAGTCGTCCTGTATCGCTATTATTTTATTATAATCCTTTATCTGAACAGGGAGGGCCACCGGCGAACAAGCTCTCTTCTTCACAAGGACGCCGCGGTTACAGTACAAATAAAACAATAAATGAAAGATAATGTGTACATAACCAAATCGGGCTCGGCACATCGACCGTTCACACTCCTCCGTGAGTCACACGGGATTTAAATTGATTCAAAGGAATTAACTTGTCTACTTTTACAAAGCTTCTGCGGATCGTGTGCAGCGCAGTATTTAAAAAGGCAGTTTCCTAATCTCCGTATTAACCTCATGGTTTTCAAGAACCCCCCCAAAAAGAGGAACAAAAAGTCCTGAGGCATTCTGCAGAGTGAAGTCGATCTGTAGTCAAACAGACGGACACGAGCCTTGTAAATTAATAAATGCAGAACTTCTCTCTTCTCGACCTCGAGTAACTACCGCTTAACTTCCTCATGTTGAAAGCAGTGATGCTTTATAAACACCAGCCCCAATTTATGAAAGATTTAACAGTTGGAGGCAGGAGAACAAGTTTTAATTACAACGCAAGAGTCCATAACAGTTTGAATTCATACTTCAATTTAAAAAAGCTATAGATCTGCATTTAAAGGCCTTGTTTTTGTATGCACTGCATGTCAGAAATCAAGATTAGTGTACAAGCTCGTTTTCGATCGGTGTCCCATGAAGAGCAGTAATATCTACTCCAGTGGCGCTTAATCTATTTTATTTTAATTTAACAGTAATTGCAGCCCAGCTAAAGTTACGGAAATCAAATTTGAGCAGCAGAGATTGCTGTTGTATATAAAATGGTGTTGTCTGCACCGTTTTCACCTTTTATTCCACATACATTGATAAAAAACTGTGAATAAAAGTGGTCCCGGATTAGAACCCTGTGGAACACCTTTTCTTTCCAAAGCCCACATATGTCGCTATACAAATAAAATTGAATCGATTATACCACCGAGATAAAATTACAAACCCATTACATGGTATGGTGAGACTTGAGCATTTCAAGGACTCGACCAAATCAAAATTTGTTCATATAAACCGTGTTGCAAGGAGGCAGAAACAGCAAAGTACACCATAGGGTACTGTTAACATTGATTTGATAAAATATAAGTTTAATAGACGGGAAAAAATCCACACGATGAAAGGTTAAGAACAGTCCAAAAACAGAAGGTGTGTAATATGTTTAACTTGCTAAAAAAAACAACAACTTTCTAATTAGTACAAATCTCATGAAGCTGGAACTGGCAGCTACTTAGCGTAGCTTAGCTAAGCATAAACACTGGAGATGGCTGTTTAAAGAGTAGTGTTTCGACTAATTTAATAAACGTTAACACAGTACTGTATTCCCTCCAAAATGATTCTCGATGAATGTAGGTTAACATGTTTATAGTATGATCGTGTGGATCGCAGTCCAGGATAAACAACGACACAGAGCGGTTGTTAGCGTAGCGACTCATCTGATGTTTGATAAGGCCGTAAACGAAACGAGGGGATGTCAGACTGAAAGTTTAACGTTTAAAAGTGGTGAAAATGTGAAAAATTACATAAAAAGCTGCATAAAAAAAAAACTGGCACTGGAAGTTTCCTGTGAGCCAAACGTTGCATCACACTGAAGATTCATCAACGCAAAAGGAAAATCCATCGAATGCTGTTAGTGTGCGACCCGAGCTGACTGCTGAGTGAGTGTGAGTGTGTGTGTGTGTGTGTGTGTGTGCGCGTGTGTGTGTGTGAGAGAGTGTGTGTGAAGCAGAATGGCTAACAAAAGGCGCAGCACAGAGCCATTAGGGAGACAGAAGTTAACGAGTTCCATAAAGATGGAGGGAGGAAGTTATTGACTGCCATTTGTCTCTATAGTTGTCTGTGTGTCTGTCTGTCTGTCTGTCTGTGTGTGTGTGTGTGTGTGTCAGAGTGGGTGTGTCTGCCACTGTGTTTGTGTGTGTGTGTGTGTGTGTGTGTGTGCGTGTGTGTGTGTATAGTTACGGGTACATGGTCTTTTGTTTGAGGGTAAACAAAGCCAGAGGTCACACTCGTCAACACGCTGCAAAACAAGGTGACAACCGGCAATCCAACCGCTCAGTGCATGTGTGTGTTTGTGCAGCTGGTTTGATTGACAGGTTGAGTGGTTAAATGGTAGTGGGAGTGCAGGGATGTGATGTGAGGTCATGTGATCACGTGTCCCAGGTCACGCCGGAGGTCAAACTGAACTAAGGACTTCACCACAGTTGAGGCCGCGGTTCTGATTAAATGGACGAATTGGACGTTCACCAAACTGAACGCTGCACTTTTCCAGTGATTAGTATCAAATTACTCCGGTCTTCCAGGAACCTCCCAGCAGTCGCAGATAAATCAAATGCGGGAAATTGTACAGTTTCAGTGTTACAGGGTCCAGAAGTCTCCATTGATGGATTCTTGATTCTTGAGTCCAAAATGGCGGCATGCTATTTACACTGGGCCGGAGACAATGACGACTTTGTTGGGTTCCGCGTCAATGCGCGAAAGCAGCAAAACATGGGTCGTCATAGCGATACCAGCGCTGAAATGATTAAAAACAGATTGGAATAATAAACCAACCAATCAGAGGCTTGTTGGCGGGATCAATAACAAAACAACAGCTGTCAATCTCTACTCGAGCCTCATCAATATATCGCCTCGCCGATATGAGCTTTTCGCAGACACATATCCGTATCAGTATTCATATTTAGCGATATGAAAACTTTTATTAAATCGGCCAATATATATCTCTCTATATATATAGAGAGATATACATATATATCTCTCTATGTATATATTAGGGGTATCGGAAATCTTTCACTTCCAAATATCTAGCGGCATCTACCCCCTAGTTCCATATCGCTCGACTTCCAATTTCTTCTTCGACAATCACACACACACACACATAGAGGCAGTTACTCTGTGTGTGTGTGTGTGTGTGTGTGTGTGTGTGTGTGTGTGTGTGTGTGTGTGTGTGTGTGTGTGTGTGTGTGTGTGTGTGTGTGTGTGTGTGTGTGTGTGTGTGTGTGTGTGTGTGTGTGTGTGTGTGTGTGTGTGTGTGTGTGTGTGTGTGTGTGTGTGTGTGTGTGTGTGTTCAGCCCTACAGAACACTCACTTCAAGGGATTCCCCCGCAGCAGGACAGTTTGTTTTTTCCTCCTGCAGCTCTCTGTTGTGGCTCATCCATTGTTGTGGGGTTCCTTCCTGTGTATATGTGTGTTAATATAATAGTGTGTGTGTGTGTGTGATTGTATGTATATATGGGGGGGGGGGGGTTGTCGTCCCTGGGGGACAGCATGTGGGCTGTCGGAAACACAGCCCACATGCTTCCTGAAACCAGCCTCGTCCTGCATCACTGTGCTGACGTCACTTCCTGTGTCAGCCGATGGTATTTGTAAAGAAATGATGAGACTCTTTCCAGGAAGTGGACACATCCTCCCATTCACTGTTACATGGAAAAAAAGAGTTCGTACACACATCTGACTCTACTGGCTGAGGAAATCACTTAGTACAGTAGAGAAACTGAACTTTGACCATTAATGTCAAGTGTTTCTGATGGATTCTGTTGGATTATGATGGATCCTGATGGATTCTGTTGGATTATGATGGATCCTGATGGATCCGGATGGATCCTGATGGATTCTGTTGGATCATGATGGATCCTGATGGTCCTGTTGGATTATGATGGATCCTGATGGATCCTGTTGGATCCTGTTGGATCCTGTTGGATCCTGATGGATTCTGTTGGATTATGATGGATTCTGTTGGATTATGATGGATCCTGATGGATTCTGTTGGATTATGACTGATCCTGATGGTCCTGTTGGATTATGATGGATCCTGTTGGATCCTGATGGATCCTGATGGATTCTGTTGGATTATGATGGATCCTGATGGATCCTGATGGGTCCTGTTGGATTATGATGGATCCTGATGGATCCTGATGGATCCTGATGGGTCCTGTTGGATTATGATGGATCCTGATGGATCCTGATGGGTCCTGTTGGATTATGATGGATCCTGATGGGTCCTGATGGATCCTTTGGATTCTGATGGTTCCCGATGGATCCTGTTGGATTCTGATGGGTCCTGATGAATCATGGAACCCTGCTGCCAAAGAGTCTCGGCATCAAGACGAACGTTTTCAAATGAAAACAAACGGCCGACCTTTGTGTCAGTGTGAGATCGGAGAGGTGTGGCTTTGTATTCTCTGCAGCTGAACTCGCAGTGTGTGTGTGTGTGTGTGTGTGTGTGTTGGTGTGTGTGTGTGTGTGTGTCTGATCAGCTGCTGTGTGATCCTGTAGGTTTTGGGGTTTTAATTACTTTTCCCATGTGGACAGACACAGTTTGGCTTTCAGCTGCTTCTCACTTTTTACTGCTACATACTGCCTGTATACACAGTGTTTGTGTGTGTGTGTGTGTGTGTGTGTGTGTGTGTGTGTGTGTGTGTGTGTGTGTGTGTGTGTGTGTGTGTGTGTGTGTGTGTGTGTGTGTGTGTGTGTGTGTGTGTGTGTGTGTGTGTGTGTGTGTGTGTGTGTGTGTGTGTGTGTGTGTGTGTGTGTGTGTGTGTGTGTGTTTTGTGCATGCAGGTGATTTATCTAAGTCAGTCCCTGCTCGGTCGACCACCGCAGTTGAATCCTAATTCTCTCTCTCTCTCTGTCAATGAGCTGCTGTTCATTCAGGGTGAGGAGGAGGGAGGAAACACTCACCCTCCTTCTCTCCTTCTCTCCTTCCTTCCATCCTTCTTTCCATCCTCCCTCTTCTTCTCCCCCCTCAGGGTTGTTCCCTGTCTCACATGTTTGCAGCGTTGCAGCGACGGACACAGATTTAGCAAAACTGTACAGTTGGATTTAATAGTTAATGACGCACGCACGCACACACACACGTACACACACACACACGTACACACACACACACACACACACACACACACACAGTGCATCTTTCTGCCCAGCATCTGTCATCCATTTTTTCATCTGCAACATAAAACACTGAACTACACACTTTCTCTCTCTCTCTCTCTCTCTCACACACACACACAAACACACACACACACACTCTCTCTCTCTCTCTCTCTCTCTCTCTTTTCTTCCTCTGCATCTGTCTTCTATTATTTATTTCGAGCCGTGTCATCATTCATAAGTGATGATCTCCACGCAGAGTCAAACAGTAAAGTTGCAGGACATCCTGCACGTCGTCGACACCCTCCACAACTTAGCATCGGACCCCCCCCCCCCCCTCCACACACACACACACACACAGAGCTCCCCACAGTCCCGGGGTCGGAGCCGTGCGAGGCGACATCAGAGAGCAGCGGCTCGTTTGTTTTCGGTCACACGGACGAACTGATTGAATGAAATCGGGTTCATGTCGTCGGCGTTGTTCTCCCGAGGCCACTGACCAAAAGAAAACGAGGCAGAGAAGCTGAACGCTGTCCGGCCATTATTTAAAAAACATTGTTAAACACATGTTGCCGTGAGACATGGTGTTCAACAAGAGAAGGGAAGAAGCACATTTGTGGACTTTGTGTTTTGTAAAATATTCCACATTGAGAGAAAAACCGGACTGTGTGATCCCTCGGAACACACACACACAAAAAAGAATTTTAAAAAGTAGTCAAATAATGAAAGGGAACGAGACACGGAGGAGTTTCGGGGGGCGAGAGGGCGAACTCTGGATCAAACCCTGTCGTGGCTCTGGTGCATTGTGGGAATTTCTTAATTATCTTGCGGTAAATACCATCACATCGTATATGACACGACGGGATGCGTTGTTGGGTAACAGGACGTGGTATGTTGGGAGTACTGTACCATGTGGTTGTGTGCGGTATCATGACTTAAACTCATTAAACGGAGCGACCGGAGGAATTAAAGCGGCAGAACGTTTTCCCACGGCAGTAAACGATAAACGACCACGTTGGTGTTTACGTGTCCGCAGCAGCGGCGCCATCTTTCTGCCCCCGGCTCTCTGTCATTATGGCGCCCCTGGAACGCCGCGGCTCGGGCTAACCACAGCGATCTCATGACTCCGCCCACTCATCAGCCCCCACCCCCAAAAGAAACCACTGGTCCCAGACCCGGCCAAAACCAATCGACACATTCCTCAGCAAGTTTGTTTTTCTATTTGACTGCGGAGGAAAACAACGAGGAGGAAGGGAGGGAAGAAGGGATGAAGGAAAAGAGAGAGAGGCTAATGCAGTCTGATGTATTAATCACAGTCAGAGGTAATTGAGAGGCTGAGCAAGGAGCGGGCGAGCGAGCTGTCCTCCATCACTGTCTCATTCTCTCTCTCTCTGTGTAAACATTGCAACTGTACCGACTGAATATTAATACACTGATACTGTGTGTGTGCGTGTGCGTGTGCGTGCGTGCACATAAAGTGACTTATGGTGCAAGTGTCCTTACAAGAGCCGGCCTTGTTGTTCTTGTGTTCACCGTCAGTGAAGTGTGTGTGTGTGTGTTTCGGTGCGTTTCCTCTTTGGCTCAGTTCATCCTCATGATTGTTATTCAATCCGACGTTTTGTGGAATCCTCATTAGCCGTTTTTTTTTCCTCTTCCCACCCTCAGCGTGAGGTCACGAGCTGGATATGAGCTCTCGTCTCTCTCAGACAGGCCCAGGCTGCACGTGTCTGGCGTAGCTTAGCACAAAGACTGGAGACGGATGGAAACTGCTAGCCTAGCTCCATCTATTTGCGTTTTTACCATTAATGTTGATAACATTGAATGACTTTTACCAGACGACATGTCATGTGGCTCGGCTAACTGTTACCGCCTTGCTTGCAGTCTATGTGCTAAGCTAGGCTAAACAATGCCCGGCACACGCTCTGCACTGGAAACCCTGTGTCCTAAAATTTTAGTTTGAATCACCTAAAACAAATACATTTAGCAGGAAACGTAATTGTAAAATTAACTTATTTTTCAGGTTCTAAACACAGCCGTACGGAATATTTGGACGTGTTTGCTATCGGTACGGGGCCGACGTTAGCATTAACAGCTGCCTACTGACCCGTCTGACAGAAATGCTGCACGTTCAGCATCATAACTCTTGATCATTAACTCTAGTTTTGCTTTCTATCACTTCTTTGTCTCTACTGGAGTTAGCGTGCTAACCAGCTAGCCCCAGCTCATCTCATCAGGCCCCTCAGGGGACGTGGTACAACCACTTGTGTCGTAAAAGCAACGATAGCGAGGGGCCGTCACCACCGCCACCTTTTGACAAGTAACCTCGTTGGGAAGCTGAGAAAACGTTCAATAACATCTTTAAGGGGAAGATTAGTGACAGTTCCTGTTCTGTTTTAATACAGAAAAACATGCAAGTGACTTTAGACACAACCTATTTCTTTCACACTTAACCAAAACCATCATCTTTCATTGACCTGAACCCAATGACGGGACTGTGGATGTTATCTCAGTCTACAGTTACGTCCTCCATCGTTCTCCACCACATCATGGTGAGTTCACTGCCCCGGGAAAACAAACAACGGGGAAAAAAAACCATATGTATAGTTGGTATTGGACACATGGAAATGGAACTAGAATCCATCTCAGCGTATATAAAGAGGGTTTATGTTGGACTGTTTCTTTAACAGTTACACACACACACACACACACACACACACACACAAACACAAACACATAGATGGAAGATAATTGGATAACAAGTTGGAAGACGCGGCGTCTCTTCCTCAATCGGTTTAATTTATTTTGTCGTTTATCATCGAGTCTTTCTCCTCTGTCGCTGACACGGGCTCATTATTCACTCGCACTAATCACTGAGCACACTGTAACATAAAGCAATAATGATAACACACACAAACACGCACACACAACCGCCAATATCTGTGGCCTCATAAGCTCGTCCAACTCGGATGGAATGTCTGTCCCTGACCGACTGACTGCTCTGTGTGGGTCTCTACGGCAACAGCCCGGTCTGTGTCTGTAGTCTGGTTGGCACGGTTACAGCTGGCGTGCCCTGTTGACCTTTTACCTTTCTGCCCTGCTGTAGTAAACACAACACACACACACAAACACATTTATTATGTACCTGGAACCCACCTGTCTGCTTTTTTGCTGACATAACCGAGATGTCAGCCCCCTGTGAGCGTTGCCATGGTTACGGCCCTTAAAGAAATGGTACATGCCTTTAAAGAAGCATTTCTGTTTATTACAAGCCCAGTGTCCTATATATATATGTATATATACGTGTCTTTTGTCCAAACCCTTTTGCTGGCCGGAAAAACCAAACCAAAAAAAATAAAAACAATGACAACTCTTAGCGGTGGATCACTCGGCTCGTGCGTCGATGGAGAACGCAGCTAGCTGCGAGAACTAATGTGAATATATATATACATATATACATATATATATATATTGCCAACATTTCGGATGTACATGTTGGCCCAGTTTGTGGTTAGCTATAATGTTCATGATGTTATTGATGTTTTTTGATGGAGATAGCTTAACGTATTTTTGTACTTAATGTTGTGCCTCGTATTAGACTTGGGTTATTCCTTTCTAAATTAAATCCAGGCGTATATACACCAAATAATCTGGAATTCCCTTAAATTGCTTTATTTAATTTTCTAGAGGTCGGTTACTTTACGCCAAGTTGAATGTTTGAAGAGCACAGCTCAGATAGCTACAATAAGATCATAGAAATAAAACCTATACAGTAATCTTTTTTTTTTTCTAAACAAGTGTTGTCATATTTTCAGGACAATGGATTTCACATACTGAGACTTTTGTATCTTGCCTAGGTTATCTAACGTTATAACAGGCTAGGTAATATTATAAAAAGCTAGCTAACGGGTTAGCTAACCTTATAACAGGTTAGCTATCGTTATAACAGGTTAGCTAACTTTATTACAGGTTAGCTAACGTTATTACGGGTTAGCTAAATTTATTACTGCTTAGCTTACTTTATCCCTGGTTAGCTGACATTATAACAGGTTAGCTAACCAGCTTCAATATAGACACAATAACCTTTTGACTTTGTTACAGAAACAAATTCAGGGAAATATGAGCATTTTCGCCTTTTTCTTTACACTTTTAAAGTTACTAAATACATTTTACATGTAGCTAAATTTGTTGCTGGATGCTTTTTTTTGGGGGGGGGGGGGGGGGGAGCAGTTGCTTGGGTTGTCGTCAACTGCTCCCACTGCTCTCCTCTCTTTTACTCAGGTTGGGATCTTCAACGAAGGTCAAAAAGTTCAGGAATAAAAACAATTCTCCACTTTCACTGGCGAGTCTCCGGTTCGTAGAGTTTGCAGTGAATCAGCTCCACCTCCGCGTTGCTAAGAAAGACACACACACACACACACACACACACACACCGAATGCAGACACATTGACGTTAATTTTCATCCTTGTCTCTGGCTCTTAAAAACAAAACAAAACAAAAACATTGTTATTAAATTATCCGCCGGCTGACAAATCCCAGCTTCCTGTTTCCGAGCGAGAAACAAGCTCCTGCCTGCGACCGCAGCAAATTAACGAACGAGGTGGAGTCGGTTCCTGCCGCAACTCCGACTTTAATTAAACCCACAAACTGAGGCGCGGTTCGGGCTGAAGATACGAGGTTCCACTGGCGTTGATACGTCTCACTTGATGATATACGAGTCATTTCAGAATAGCTGTCAATTCTCAGGACGAGACTTCAGTTGGTGAGTTTTTAGGAAATTAACTGGTGGAAAAAAGAATTTGATGGAACAGAAAAACAAACAAAGAACCCTTAATAAAACAAATCCACTTCTTTAAAAGTCACAGATTAGTAATTGAGATGTGCAGCATGCAACAAAAATGTTATGGAAATATTTTCTATTTAATGGTTCAATGAGCTAATTTAATTAGGAGCAAACTTCCTATTGTTCTTTTGAAGACAGTAACTCGAGAACAACACAGAGTAGAAAGCATCATATTCACAGCAGAAATAATATTAATACTGTGAACATACAGTATGTTTTCTATTGTCGACGAGATCACGCCAAGTTTTAGGGAAATACAAATGTTTCATGTGGACGGAAAGTTAGTTCTGCAAAACTGAACTATTAAATGCAGCTTCCAGTTTGTTGTTGGATCCATAAAATAAAGTGGAGCTTCCTTATTTTTACGTTCTGCACTTCTGGTGGCTGATGCATTTAGCCACAGCGTTCTGATTTACATCTGACAACAGCAAGTTCACAGCCAGAGAGGAGGTCAGAGGTCAAAGCAAACACACAAACACGTGTGTGTGTGTGTGTGTGTGTGTGTGTGTGTGTGTGTGTGTGTGTGTGTGTGTGTGTGTGTGTGTGTGTGTGTGTGTGTGTGTGTGTGTGTGTGTGTGTGTGTGTGTGTGTGTGTGTGTGTGTGTGTGTGTGTGTGTGTGTGTGTGTGTGTGTGTGTGTGTGTGTGTGTGTGTGTGTGTGTGTGTGCACTCATTTCCCCCACACCTGCTTCGTGGGACAAAGGTCAGCTGACTGGCTCAGCAGGTTGGAGCCTGTTGTTGTGTTGACGTCCGTCGGATGTTCGAGGGCTTAAGGTGTCGTCAGGTGGAGGTGGAGGTGGGGCGGGTGGAGTCAGAGTACACTGTCTCTGTGTGTGTTATCAGTGTGTACACGTGGGAGGAGCTGCTGTGTCTGTGTGTGTGTGTGCGTGTAGTTATTTCTCACCCTCCTTTTGTTCAATTACACCTTAGTTTGTCCAAATCGCTCTACTTGGTCTTTGATCGTACCTTCTCATTTCCTTGTCTCCTCCACACTTTCAAAATTGGAAAAAAGTCAAAAATTCTCTGATTTCAGCTTCTTCAATGTGAATATGTTCTGGTTTCTTTGCTCCTCTGTGACAGTAAACTGAATATCTTTGGTGTGTGGACAAAACCAAACATCATCTTGGTTTTTTTTGGGAAACATGATCTACATTTTTCACCATTATTTGGACCAAACAACTAATCGATAATGAAAGTGTTTTTTTTTTTTTAAATGAACATGTTGCACAGAACCGGCTGCCGGCGGTCGGTCGCGTGCCGACACTTTGTGTCGCCTCGTTGTGTTTCGGGCCGCTGTCCTCCTGTCTGCTGCAGATTGGACTTGGCGTTAGCGGGTAGCATTAGCCCGGCCCCTCGTTTCCCTGTGGGCCTGTTGTCTCTTTTGGCCGGGGAAGCCGCAGCAGTCTTGGCAAGCTAGGCGGCTAATCCCAGACTGGATGCTAATGAACCCTGGCCAGCGTCCACCCTCGCTCCTGTGGAGAACGTCTGCTTCTGCGAGGCCCAGCGGCTAACGGGGCTAACGGGCCGCCGCTCCACCGGCCAACACAGATTGGACAGGAAAGGCGAAACCACCTGGAGCTTTGCTCACTGCTCCTATGCTAGCTGTAAGCTAATAATGGGTGCATATGGAAAACTGGTTCATTTCGTTTTTTCCTGCTCAGCATCTGTTTGTTTTGACATGTGGCTCGGTTTGAAAAGAGGTTTGACCTCTTATGGCCTTTAGTTGCATTGTCCAAGTATTACATATGTACATATCTAATAAAATTAATATATAATTCAGGATATATAAAAAGTAGATGTGTTTCTCCACACACACACACACACACACACACACACACACACACACACTCCAGGGTTGTGCGCAGCTCCTGTTTGAGTGTTTCTCATCTTGCGATGCGCCGGAGGCCGAACATCCTCGAGAATGACTGAGACGTGAATTGATGTTTCCACACTTTCCCCTCAAGTGTGACGCATTCATCAATATTTCTAAATGGAAAAAATAAATAAATAATGACAACGGCTGAAGGAAGCGAGTCATTTGTCGTTTTGTCGTCGTGACCGAATCATCACAGTGGGAAATAATCAGTTTCCTCTGTTAATTTTCAATTTTTTATATTTTGTTTTCTGGCTGAAACGTGAACATTCATCAAGGTGGTCACGAATATGAGCCCGGGATGATGATGCTGAATGTGGACGTAAGCAGCTGACATATCCACCTCATCAACTTTATATTGTTAATAACTGTATCACGTCATCTCTTTTACTTTTCAAGCCGTTTGACACATGTTGTTTTTTGGAGACGGAGGCTGCCGACTTCGTTCGGCGCGTAGATCTTTTTGTCTTTGGAATATTCTCCACCTAACTTCCTGCCACGGGAAGTTTTCAATTGTGGGTGTATTGTCTGCGGGTTGAAAGTGGAGAAACCCGATGACAGAACGTCATTAATCCCCAGAGCGAGAGTTGAAACGTGGCGACGTCTCACACCAGACGCCACGTGAAAGACTTTCCCCCACAAACACTGCGTGAAGACGTCGGTGGCGCTCAGGGGCTGAAAACAAGTGCTGTCTACGTTTGAAATAAACAAATTGATAAGTAGAATAGATATGCCATTAAATATTAATATGTAATAATGGAGAGGAGACATTGTGAAGTGTCGGCCATCTTGTGAAGGTTTTCCCACTTCCTGTCTCTGTATCTGGACATTATTATTTATTCCCACAGTCGAAGCTCTTCACTCACAAACACACAGAACACTGGATGTGCTGCGGCGGCGGCGGCGGTCCGTCAGCGTTTTCCTTCCCTCTATTGTTTCCAGACAATCGACCCCCCTCCGCCCCCCCAACCAACCCCCTCCCCTCCCTCGCTCTGCCACGACTATTTTTACTACTCACATGCATGTATATGGCCCCTCAACTCCCCAGGCGCTCTCTCTCTTGCTCGCTCTCTCTCTCTCCTACCCTACACCTGCACACACACACACACACACACACACACACACACACACACACACACACACACACACACACACACACACACACACTCAGTCAGTTACATATCCCTCCACAATAGCTGATGACAGACGTCCTGAGAGTTGCTGTGATTTATGATCTTCACGTATAGAGGGAGAGAGAAGGAGAGGGAGAGGGGGTGAATGAAAAGGAAAGAGGGAGAATAAAAGAGAGGGAGGGAGAGGGGGAGAATGAAAGAGAGAGAAAGGAGAGAGGGAGAATAAAAGAGAGGGAGGGAGGGGGAGAATGAGAGAGGTGGAAAATGTAAGGGAAGGAGAAACACAAGCTCATTGGCTGTTCACACTCAACACAGACATTATTTATTATTATTGTTATTATTATTGTTGTTATTATTGTTGTTATGATGGTAAACAGGCTGCACATATTCCCAGAGCAGAGACGCACGGAATCCAATGGATCCATGTGTTGTTTACATACGTGTTTGTGTCGGATCACATGTGAACAGCAGCGACGCTTCACTGGGCCGAGAACGCGGCTTCGCTCGAGGTCGTTAACCAGCCGCCGGCGTGTAATCGTGTGACACGCTGTACACACTGTACACACTGTACACGCTGTACACACTGTACACACTGTACACGCTGTACACACTGTACACACTGTACACACTGTACACGCTGTACACATCAGCTGATCGCACAGAGAACCTAATATCTGCCTCGGCCTCCTGGTGAGATGAAATTACCAATGACACGATAGAAATTGAATCGCAACCAAGCGGCGAACCACCGCAACGTCGCCCGCTGGTTCGAAACCTTGAGTTACGCTTTTTACACTTGCAGCATTTTGTTTTTCTTGCAACTGGACGCCAATTTTGGGAGGCGTGGTCTGACGGAGGAGCTCGCCCACCTGCACCTGCAACCGCGCACCAGCTGTCAATCACGCTGTATCCACGCAGCAGCGCCCCCTGCTGCCCGCTGACACACGTGGCCATTCATTCTGTTGAAATCTTTTTCAGATAATTTCACAATCGGTGCGTCGCTCGTCTTGAGTTACGAATGAAATCGATCAATCAGACTTTATTTGTAAAGGAACTTTACACAGAACGACTTCCTCCTCCTGCCACAGAGAAAAACAACATGAACGGGAACTGAGGCAGGTGAACAAAGAGAGATGAAACCATGAAGATAAAATAATAAATGAGGAAGAAAGAGTGAAAGATGAAACAATAGAATGGGTTTAAAGAGGAGTAAATAAAACCGGAGATAAAGTGCGTTAGAGGGAAAAACAGTTGTGAGAAGCGGAATCATCCCGCTGCCGCCGCAGTCTGATGTCACACCCCCTTTCTAATCATTCGAATCGCATATATATGTTACAAATAATAAAACTTCAATATTTAAATAGATCTGCCCCGTTTCAGCAAAACGACTCCTTCTCTTTTAACCGTCTCTGATTTACGAGTGAGCATGTTTCAAAGAAATGGACCCGCTCGGTGTTTGGCGTCCTGCTATTCCTGAATCCAGAGGTCTTCCACCGACGTTAGAGGTGGAAAGAGATTCACTCTGCAGATTGTCTGAGTCATAACCCGACACATTAACACTGGAAAATCATACTTTTCTTTCTTTTCCTTTCCTGGACGACAGCCGAGGAAAATCAAAACCGAATCCCCTCGCTCACATCTCCCTCCCTCTCTCTCCCGCTTCTTCTTCTCTCGCTCCACCTTTTCTTTTCTTTCTTCCTTTCATCCTCCCTCGCTCCGTCCTGGAGCCAATTATAACCTGCTGCAGCATTCCTGACTGCAGGAGCAGGAGCAGGAGGAGGAGGAGGAGGAGGAGGAGGAGGAGGAAGAGGAGGAGGAGGAGGAGGAAGGGAGGTGTTTTTTAGGGATTAACATACCAGAGCTGTCAGCTGGAAACCACTTCATCCCACTTTCTGCTGCCTCGGTCGAATGTAAAGTTTCTTCTTCTTCTGTTCATTATGAAACTTTTACAGTGAATCCCCGAACGCGAGGTGACGTTCAGGAGAAGAAGAAAAAAAGATTCGTTTCCACGAATCAAATTTTATTCACAATCACTCCATCGATCCATCGTTCAAATTCTTTCTTGAATCAGTTTTTCTGTCTCGGTCTCTTTGTTGCGGTGTTGAATGTAGCGACGGTCACATGATGACCGGGGGGTGAAGACTCTGGATCATGTGACGGAGAAAAACACGCACGCCGCTGTGTTTTACACTTATTGTGACTGACACCTCGAACGCATCAGCAACTTAGATGAATGCACATACGTACAAAAACACAGCAGACCGCCTGCCCCCCACCCCCGCTCCACTGGGGGGTCACTCCAGGGGGTGGGGGTGGGGGTGGTGGGGTGCTACTGTCCACACGTCATCCGTCAGCGCCGCGTTCACTGTTGTCGTGCGTTTGAGCGCCGCGTGAGAGGGCAGCGAGGCAGCAAATTGAAAAATACGAGCTGAAGAAGGAGATTTATTCAAGTTCATTCCTCTGATTGTGTGTGTGTGTGTGTGTGTGTGTGTGTGTGTGTGTGTGTGTGTGTGTGTGTGTGTGTGTGTGTGTGTGTGTGTGTGTGTGTGTGTGTGTGTGTGTGTGTGTGTGTGTGTGTGTGTGTGTGTGTGTGTGTGTGTGTGTGTGTGTGTGTTGCTGGAAGTGTGTGTGCTCCGGAGTTACAGCTCCATGTGCTCCGCCAGTACAACACTAGAGTCACTGGCTCAACTGTAACACACATGCACGTTAACACACACACACACACACACACACATATAGACACAGACACGCACCTGAGGGCAAAGGAATGCAGGCGCAAGATTAAACTCTGGGAACCAGATGAGAGACTCAGCTCAGCTGACCTGTTTCATCTGTGCGCGCGTGTGTGTGCCTGCATGATGCTGAGTGACAGATGCAGTGATACAGCTTGTTTCTGTTAGACAAAGAAACCGAGCATCATCACATGGATGTCATTTAATTCTTTTTTTACAGTGCGCTGCATATTTCGTACCAACGTCCAGACACAGATTATTTTTTTTCTGAACTTTGCTGCTTCTGAGCAAAAAAGGTTCCTGTCGAACGATAGAATCAAACACACACAAAAATGAGAGCATTTCAAGTATCTAAATGAATAATCATTTGACTTTATGTAACAACGGACACTTAGGGACAGAAGTATGTGGACACACACTTGACACAGATTGATCAACTTCTCGATCACTCAGAGTTTATTGATCAGGAGCAAATGATCAGTTGGATCGAGTCACAGTGATGAAAACATAACCTGCATCTGTAGTTTCAGGACAAGGTGTGTGTGTGTGTGTGTGTACTTTGATATATGAATATGTATATGTATAGATATACATATATATATATAAGTATATATATGTGTATATATATACACACGTATATATATATACGTATATATATGTATATATATATATATATATATATATATATATATATATATACGTGTATATATATACACGTATATATATATGTGGTTTCTCTCTCTCCACCTCTCAATCTATCTCTTTCCCTCCTCTCTCTCTATCTCTCTCTCCCCTCCTCTCTCTCTCTCTCCCCCCTCTCTCTCTCCCTCCATCTATTTTCCTCTCCTCATTCATTCTCCACCCGGATTCAACACAGTTGTGTTGAATTATTGGTGCCAGCCGCTCTTCACGTGGGCCGAGTGTGTGTGTGTGTGTGTGTGTGTGTGTGTGTGAGAAGCAGATAGAGAGAGAGGGACAGAGTGTTGTTGGTGTGAGTCTGTGTGTGTGTGTGTGTGTGTGTGTGTGCATGCATACTTGATAAGGACAGACTTTTATAAGCATGCACAATGCAGCCTCACACCCTCTTATCTCCCACAGAGGGAGGTAATGAGGATCTCACACACACACACACACACACACACTCTCAGTTATCTCCCTCTCCGTGTCTCAGCTGACAAACAGCCAGCGAGGCGTCGTGCCTTTCTCCTCTCGCTGGTTTTTAATCATCTCTGAACAATGTGGCCCAGTGAACGCCTCTTCCTCCTCCTCCTCCTCCTCCTCCTCCTCCCCTATTACTTCCTCCTCCTCCTTCTCCTCCTGCTCTTATTGCTCCCTCATCTTCCTCCTTTCGCCCATCTCTCCCTTTACTCCTGATTTTCATTGCTCCTCGTCTTCCTCACCTTCCCACTGTTCACCCTCTGACTGCTCCTCTTCCTCTTCTCCATCTGCCACTGACGCCTTCTTCTTCTTCTTCCTCCTGTTCCTCGTTCTCCTCCTCCTGTTCCTCTACTGTCCGTCTTCCCTTCCTCTTCCTCCTTCTTCATCACTCTCCCTGTTGGTCCTCTTCCCACTTTCTCTACTTCCCCCCCATCCTCCATCCTTTCTCCTTTTCCTCGTCACACTCTTCTTCCCCCTTCTCTTATTCCTCCAGGTCCTGCCTCACCTCACCTCCTCCTCTTCCTCCTTCCCTCTTCTCCTCCTCATCTTCTTCCACTTCTCCTCTTTTCTATTTTTCCTCATCACACTCGTCTTTATCCTTCTCTTATTCCATCATTCCTCCTCTTCCTCTTCCTCATCCTCCTCTTCCTCTTCCTCCTGTTACATTAACCTCAACCCCAAAAACGGAATAATACTCAAAACTGAATATGCATGAAGTGGAGTCGATGCCGGCGTCTCCCTCTTCTTCTTCATCACCACGAATTCTTTGTGTTTCTTTAAAACTCAATCTTTTTTTTTTTTTATCCCCGTCACTGACGGAATGACAGATCACACGTGTGTCGCTTCCGTCCCGCGTCGTCCTCTTCACATCCTTCCTTCGTCCCACGATGGGATTCGGCAGCGATATTCGTGGCCTCTGCAGGGTTTTTTTCACGCATTGACGGAGATGTGAAGGTCGGTTATTACGGATTCAATGAAAAATTGTCTCATCACGGCTCCTCGTTTTACATAAAAGTGCATTTATGTGCATGAGGACGACTGAACGCTCGTCAGGCGTGCGTCAGGAACTCGGGTCAAAGTGCAGCATGAACAGATTTGCTGCCAGAGGAACGGAGGAGCGAGCGGCGATCAGACGCTTTTCCCTGAGTTCTTAATTACTGACCTTCGTCAACCGACACAATGGAATTCGACGAACGCGCTCGCGGCAAATTATTATTCATATGTGGAGGAGCAGAACATTGGCAGCCCAAGATGGAGGACGGAATGTGCTGATGAGAAGGAATGAAAACAATCGTGTCCATCGTGATTAAAGGTCACGGCCAGTGAAGTTTTAGAATGTCATTTTAAAATTTGAATGTAAATTTAAAAAGCAAAAACACAATACTTGATCATTTTTAAAACATCTGTTCTTTTGTAAGTAAAACTTTTTTAGATTGTTGGACCAAAAATATTTAAAGGATCAATTCTACTGTTTCACCAGGCGATTTATGGATGTGAGAGTTTAAACTTTTGATTCATATCTATCACGTTAATAACCAGAGCCTGACGGATACATCGGGTGATATATTTTTTAAACCCGAATGGTGCGTTCACACCGAGTAGATGACAAACAAAATCACTGCAAAGACGCGACACGAATTTCGTGTCATCTGCTTTAATAAAGCGAATTATTCGTGTGACCCGTCGTCGCGAATGCTAATTAGCGTTGAGAACCTCCCGACGTCGATTCTGGAAGAGGAGGACGTCCGAGCTCCCGTACAAGTTACGAGATCACAACGTGATTGGTTGCACAGTAGATTTCTTCTTCTTCTCCTTCGTCTTTAACTGCGGTTGGCGACCAGCGTAACAGGAGCATTATCGACACCTTCTTCTTCTCCGACAGTGGCGGAAAAGCCAAAGGCGAGAGGAGAGGAGCCTCCGTTGACCATACAAAGATTTAGTGATTACTTGATTTTTAAAACCAATATATTCTTCAGTTTGAAAGGTCATGAAAAAATAGCCGTCATTTGATGTTCACTGTGGTCTGCCACGGCAACGAGCCCTGACCCCTGACCCCTGACCCCTGACCCCTGACCTCTGACCCGGCGAGTACAATACACAAGATGTCCCGTCGATCGTCCGCAATCTTTTGAATACCAGGGGCGAAACGTGACAATACTGAACCAGTGAACGGCCGCAGGCAGTTCCTCGGACGTCCTGTGTGGGCACAAGATGGCGGCCGAGGAGTTTTTTTTCTCTCGATGTCGGTTGGTCTTTAAATCCCTCTCCCCGGATCTGCTCCACTTTCCCATGGTGCGACCTGCTGAGGCGGCACAAACACACACATGAACACACACACGCGCCGCCGAAGGTGACGGACAGTCATGAGGGGGATCGAGACGATTTGATCCGCCTCGTTTCTCTCTTCATGTAAATATAGATGTGATTTATTTCCCGACGCTCACACACACAGCTGGAAACAAGCAGCAGTTATTAATAACCGCCACGCTTCCTCTTTTCCTCCGTGAGCGTGTTGTGCAGTGATATTTGCGTTGGGGAACAAACCGGCTGCACATCACCCTCCCCCCCGTCTGCTTTTTAAAAAGAAAATTAAAAAGCTGCTGCGTTTGCATCTTTCACCACTCGACAAATCAGACAGATTCTCTGCATCACTGTCCGATATTTCCTCCAAAAGCAAACGTCAGTGTTTTTCCCGACTTCTCAGGCTCCGGTGAACCGGGCGTTCAAATGAATACTTTCTACTGTGAATCTGACGAGTGATGTATATTTCATATTCAGCCTTGATGTCTTCAAAAATCATGTTTCTAGAACCAATTTGAGTCTGTTTTCTTTTATGACGACGCGCTATAAAAAGAGAGATCTTCCCATCACGGTGCATAAACGCAGAACATTCTGCAATGTGTTTTACGACTGTTTATTAACTTTATGTCACCACATTAAAATATGAAAGTAGAACCAATCTCCCAGGATTTACATGGCTGTCACACACACACACACACACACACGCACACGTGCGTCCTCTACTGCCGTGTTTCTCAACCGGTCCAGACTCGAGGCCTTTTGCCTCTGGCGTGAAGTCGCGTCCCAAGTTTCTGAAAATTGTTTCTCACCGCAAAATCCTTATTTAATGTATTCGGGTTAACGTGTGTCCTTCAAAATAAAAGCGCCGCATCAAAAATGTTTCTCTCTAATGTTATTCTGTAGATTTTTGTTGTTCACATCGCTTTTGGGTCGCGACCCACCAGTTGAGAATCACTGCTATATTGAAATGATTTCCTATGGGAACAAATATAACAGAATAAAACGCCCAAAATTAAGATTTCCTGCTTTTTCCACTGGACTGTTTGTGGGAATAAAACACTTCCAATACTCAACAACCTCAGTTTTTTTACCGCAAAACACAAGAACCCAGACGATGACCCCTCTGAGCACCTGTAGTTTTCAGGGTTTCGAGGGAGAATAGAGGGAAGAAAGGAAGTGTGAGCACTCGGGTCTGCTGAGGTTTAACCTGGAGAGGAGCCCGTCGCCCGGGGGGGGTCTCCGGGCCTTTGATGCTGCTCCAGTGTGTCCACGCCATTTAAAGGACAGCTCCGCTGCGGTTTGAGCTCTTGCACACTTTCCATCCCTGCGACATTAATTTCTGGCTATTCATACCTTCGGGCAGGAGAACGAAAGCTGTCCTGAAACGATTTGAATTGCCGAAGCGTTTGCAGGCTCTTTCGAAAAAAAGAGGGAAATCTGACGTGGACGTGAGATGTGATGTGCGGTTGTGATCGGGTTTTTTCGTTGGCGAGGCGGTGATGAGATAGCGGCTTTAAAGAGACCCCGGGTGCCTCTGTGTGATGAGCGCAGCTGATCTGCTGGTTCCTACTGGTTCAGGGTCCCGGCAGCGCCGCGGTTGCCATGGTGACGGAGTATCTGCTGAGCCAGGGATGCTGCTCTTTATCAGCCCGGTGCCGGTCGGTTAGATCTGTGTGTGTGTGTGTGTGTGTGTGTGTGTGTGTGTGTGTGTACGTACGTACGTACGTACGTGTGTGTGTACGTGTGTGTACGTGTACGTGGACAGGGCGCCTGGAGGATAATTGCATTTCAATTACAAAACCACCGAACACGCAGGAACCTTCCACCCCCGGAAAAAAACACACGCGGCAAATGGAGCAGCAAAGTGCGCGTTCAGCCGGCTGCTTCATTAAAACCAATGTGCTTCACGACAATGTGCCAACGTTACGTAACGAGACTCTGTGAGCCGAACAAACGACGGAGACGAGAGAAATACACGGGGTTTCATTCTGCACTACTGGAAAAGTCTTGGGAAACTCTTTATGATAGAGTGCAGAATGTATTACATTACTGTTTGTGACAGTTAAGTTATCCATCCATCCAGTAGCTACACCATTCATCCATGACATGAAGCCGGTCCATCACCGGGCCGACACTATATATACTTTATCATAAATAACTATAAATTGAGAATACAAATACATGGGACTTATAACAAACATTTATTTTACATAATATGTAAAACATAACTGCACATTTTAAGGCTCAATCAGTTGGATGATAATATCGGTCGGGCTCTCAAAATATCGTCCAATACCGATATTTTCTGTGAAAGGCTGATATGGTCGGATGTCGGTCGGGCTCTAGTTCGTACGTAATTTCCCCGCGGGGAAAAACGGGCGTTGACCCCGATAAGATGAGTTCTTTGAAATCCGAAGCAGGATCGCTGTATATTTTATTAAATTTAAACTAAAGGGAAACCGAACAATATTATCTTATTTTCAATGTGTTTGATTTATCCCCTTTTTTCATTTTATTTTTATTGGGTGAGTGGTGGCGCTCTATGAAACACTTCCTTGTAATCTAGAGTATTGAATCTGACGACTCTTTCTTTGTGTGTGTGTGTGTGTGTGTGTGTGTGTGTGTGTGTGTGTGTGTGTGTGTGTGTGTGTGTGTGTGTGTGTGTGTGTGTGTGTGTGTGTGTGTGTGTGTGTGTGTGTGTGTGTGTGTGTGTGTGTGTGTGTGTGAGAGAGAGAGAGTGTGAGAGAGAGAGAGACTGAGATAGACAAAACAGGAAGTCACTCCGTGGTGGGAAAGTCCAGTGGGAACCTTTTGAACGTGGAGTTTATCCATCAGTTGTCCGCTACTGAATTAATCATGGCTGAGACCAACTGATGCTGAAAAATAATCAACCCAAAATAGCCAATAATTTTTCCTCCTATAAGTTTAGTGGCTGTGAAGCCGTTGGGTCCGAGAGGCGGACACGTCGACGCCCGTCAAACGACGGCGACGACTTTGTACATGAAAAAAGACTCCGATCAGACGAGAGATGGAGTCCGATGAGAGATGAAAGTTGACTGATCTTTTGTGGTTCGGAATCAAAGAGGAAACTCAAATCAGTCACCGTGAGAACAGAGGACACCTAATGAGAAGTCCTCACGCGTCTAAATGACTCGACTGAAGTTATTTTTACCGTCTCTTTTCTACCTGGTGTCTTTAATCGTTCAAGCCGATTCACCCGCGCCGCATCAAACTGAAAGCGATTTCTAATAAAACCACCTCACATGTTTCCGCATTGAACTTTCAAGGGGCTTTTGTGAATCTTAAAACTAATCCTCTCTCCCTTGTCTGCCAACCACAGCTCCCCCACCGCCGAGTGACCTTCTCCACGGCCAACCAGGCCCAGGACCTGCAGGACGCGTCCCAGCACAGCTACTACGACAGCGGCCTGGAGGAGTCGGAGACCCCCAGCTCCAAGTCGTCGTCGGGGCCGCGGATCGGCCCGCTGGCGCTGCCGGAGGACCACTACGAGCGGACCACGCCCGACGGCAGCATCGGCGAGATGGAGCACCCGGAGAACGGTAAGACCAGGTGGAGTTTCCCCCCTCCGTCTTCTCCTCTGTTCACCTCCATCCATCCATCCATCCATCTGCAGACACACACACACACACGCACAATGAAAGCCACAAACACAGCAGGCTTCTACACTGTTTTCATCACACACACACACACACACACACACACACACGCACTCGCGCACTTTGACCTTTGTGTCAGAATGCGGCATGTCAGCGGGAATGTTAACCTCGTATTTTTAATCAGATTCCCACAATTCCCCGCGCTGTGTATACATTTGTTAGAGGGGTGTGCGACCTCGCAGCGGCAACAACACAATCAATATGCAACATAATCAACTCCCACGGCTTAACGAATTAACATCCCAATTATGTAAATCATATTGAGCCCAACCCCTCCGTCGGGCTCCACTTATAGATCCACAGAGGGAGGCTAGCGAGGAATATGTTACGCTAACACAATGCATTTCCTCCGACTGCAGCACTTAGCATTTTGTCAGCCTTGTCATTGTGTTAGCATGCTGATATATATACTACATGTCTGTTCCTGTTTATCGTCTACAGCCGAGCAACTCGGAGGCCATTTATAATGCTAACAGGCTGCGGGGGGATGCTAGCAGCCTTAGCCGGTTAGCTGTAGGCTGTTAGCACATGATATGAAAGAGCTGTGAGAGATGCTAATGGTGCTGCATCGCCATTACACATTCATCGGACTGTCCACACACACACACACACACACACACACACACACACACACACACACACACACTTATTTGCCTTCTGCTTTTGTTTTGAATGTCTTAGCACGCTTTGCTAATGTGGCTTTTATCTTACACCTTTTTCTGTTTTGATATTTAAAGACACTAAAACTAACTGAGCAGTGAAAGTTCTCGTGGTGTTTTCCTGACACCAGTGCGCTGATTTCACCCCGGTGTAAGTTAACACGTGACATTACTGGAAGTTGGGAAAACCAACTTTGTCATATTGCTATCATGACGTTAGCATGTGGACTAACTTTGACGTACAAAGAAAGCGGGCAGCGTTGTTAGCCATTTGCTTAGCCTGTTAACTGAGTGACGCCAAACTGTCTCTACCAAAACGCACAGGAAATTTTGTGATTCACATTTAATTTATTTAAAGCTGAAGCCGCCGACTCTTACTCATCTCTCTTCACTGGACATTTTTGCCACTACGTTGATTACAAAAAGTAATATGCTTATATTTTACATTCTACCTTTTGTATAAATCCACATGTGGACAACGTGGAACTAGTGAAAATAGGCTAACTTATGTATTTTCCCCTTGAGGCATGCTAACACATCTTGTTAGCATATTGTTGTCTCGATGTGGGGATGCTAACTTTTATGTTTCTGTTTCAATGTAGAATCACTTAAAAATGACTATTTTTGAGTTGAGAGTTCACACATTGTAGTTTTCACAGTCTGTTGGCATGTCGTTTTCCCCGTATGAGATTTTAAGAGAAATCTTAAAAACTAATTTTTAAGATTTTCTGTAAAAAAAAGTGACTGGATTAAAAGTGAAGAAAACTCCTCGCATGGCCGTTAGCCGGAGCAGTGTTTTAGACAAAAAAATAATTATTCAAAGGAAAGAATGAGGGCGATGGAGAAAGTGCACATTAATCCTTTTCTTTGATCAGCGTCTGGCTGATTCTAAAGTCATGGGTGTGATTGATGCGTTCTGAAATAATCCCAGTCTATTGTACTCTAAGTCCTGCTGGTGCTACTGTGGCAGCAAGAACAATTAACACGTTCAATGTCCAAGATTCTTTATTCTTTCAAGTTCAGAAACACAAACCAGCCCACAAAAACAACCCCAAAGTGAATGAACATGAGAACTTACACTGGATTTACTTTAAGTAGAAAAAGAATTTCAGAACGGATATGGATCTCTTATTGATCATAGTAGCCTGACTCTCTGATTCCCACCGGTTATTAATTCGCTGCGGGTGAGATCAGATCACGATGCAGCAGCTGTTTGCATTCTTACTATTTTTTTTTTTTTACTACTGAAGCAAATTGTCCCTTTGGTGTAAATAAAGAACTTCATTTACCTCCGTTCAGGAGCCGCATGATTAATTAACTTACGCTAAAAGCCTCGTTGCCGCTTCGCAGTTGGAACTGAGAGAGAGAGAGAGAGAGAGAGAGAGAGAGAGAGAGAGAGAGAGAGAGAGAGAGAGAGAGAGAGAGAGAGAGAGAGAGAGAGAGAGAGAGAGAGAGAGAGAGAGAGAGAGAGGGAGAGGTTTGATTGAAATGTCATCCCTGTCGTCTTTTGTGAGAGACAGAAAGACAGAGTTTCTCCGACTCGGCCCACAGGTCGTACGTGTGCCGTCTGTAAACACAATTATTCACAGCTGCTCGCACGCCTACAGGCTACTGCCACCGTGTGTGTGTGTGTGTGTGTGAGAGTTGCAGTGTGTGTGTGTGTGTGTGTTGCAGTGTGTGTGTGTGTGTGTGTGTGTGTGTGTGTGTGTGTGTGTGTGTGTGTGTTTTGCAGTGTGTGTGTGTGTGTGTGTGTGTGTGAGTTGCAGTGTGTGTGTGTGTGTTCCAGTGTGAGGGAATGGTAGTGTTGTACAATCTTTCACTTCGATGGTCAAACAAGTTGCAGGTATTTTCCCAAAGAATTGTGTGCGTGTGTGCGTGCGTGTGTGTGTATGTGTGTGTGTGTGTGTGTGTGAAGAGAGGTCAACAGATTACAGCTGGTCCTCCGAGGATGAGCACACCACTACAGATGCTCTTTACTCCCTCTGTCTCGTTCAAAACTTCAAATCTTTATCGCCACGATGGGACGGGCGCAGTAACAAACCAATAAAAAATATTGATCAGGTAAAGGTCGTGCGTTGAAAAAAAGGAAAAATATACCGGGAAAATATACTCAAAATATGAAACGGGAGGCAGGATCACATCAGCCCATCTGAAGAGATGAAGCCATGAAATCTCTTTTTTGGCATTTTGGTTTGAAAAGTGAAAAAAACCAACTTTCTTATATAAATAGTTTGAGCTCATACTGGATATTTTCTTTTTAATGCATCATGTTCCAACTCTTGTGCATATGGGATGAGTTTGAAAAAACAAAAACTTCCCTCTGAAATGTAGTTGAGTAGAAGGATGAAATATTGATATATTAAGGCATCACTTGACTCGATAAAGGGCCCACTAACATTTCACCGCTTTGTAATTACGACATCTTTGTTTCTTTCCAGCTGAGCGTTAGTCGGTTTCTCTCCCCGCTGTGTCCGACCAAACCCCGTTCGAATTTCTATTGATTCTACTTTACATTTTCTAACAGAAAATACATATTTTATTTTGCCTTTTCTCTCTCCAGACTCAAAAACGCAGAAGTCGCCGCCTGCAGCTGCTCCTAATTTAAGTTCATCATTAAATGGTTAATCAAGCAATAATGAACCAAACAGCAGCACGTGGTTTTTTTCTTCTTCCCCTAATTGTATTTTTTTTTTTTTTACGGACGTAGTGACTCGGCTCGGTTCAGCTCTTTAACAGAACTGTTTAGCTGTTTCCTCCTGGTTGTTTCCTTCCTCTGCTGCAGACGGTTGATCGATCACTCAGATCAGTGTGAATGATTGTTGATCGGGAGGCAGGCGAGTGCTTCAGACGGAGGAGGAGGAGGAAGAGGAGGAGGATGAGGAAGAGGAGGAGGAGGAGGAAGAGGAGGAGGAGGAAGATGAGGAAGGGGAGGAGGAGGAGGAGGAGGAGGAGGAAGATGAGGAAGAGGAGGAGGAGGAAGAGGAGGAGGAGGAAGATGAGGAAGGGGAGGAGGAGGAGGAGGAGGAAGATGAGGAAGAGGAGGAGGAGGAAGATGAGGATTAAGAGGAAGAGGAGGAGGATGAGGACGATGAGGAGGAGGAAGAGGAGGAGGAGGAGGAGGAGGAGGAAGATGAGGAAGGGGAGGAGGAGGAAGATGAGGAGGAGGAAGAGGAAGAGGAGGAGGAGGAGGAAGAGGAGGAGGAGGAAGATGAGGAAGAGGAGGAATAGGAGGATGAGGAGGAAGAGGAGGAGGAAGAGGAGGAGGAGGAAGATGAGGAAGAGGAGG
Organism: Scophthalmus maximus; assembly: GCF_022379125.1. Classification (NCBI taxonomy): domain Eukaryota; kingdom Metazoa; phylum Chordata; class Actinopteri; order Pleuronectiformes; family Scophthalmidae; genus Scophthalmus; species Scophthalmus maximus. The sequence goes on along the minus strand of NC_061523.1, from coordinate 23,834,702 downwards.
AAGAGGAAGAGGAGGAGGAAGAGGAGGAAGAGGAGGAGGAGGAAGATGAGGAAGGGGAGGAGGAGGAGGAGGAGGAAGAGGAGGAGGAGGAGGAAGAGGAGGAGGAGGAGGAGGAGGAAGAGGAGGAGGAGGAAGATGAGGAAGAGGAGGAAGAGGAGGATGAGGAGGAAGAGGAGGAGGAAGAGGAGGAGGAGGAGGAAGAGGAGGAGGAGGAGCTGCAGTGGACCACCTGACCGGCGGCCTCGGACACTTTATTTCAGTTTCACCAGTTGCACACACGCGTGTCTCAAAAACACGACTGCGTGTGCAACTTCGCTTTTGACGTCGGAAAAAAACCTGCTGCTTCCAATTGTACAAAACTCCTCATCGTGCCACTTCTGTTTGTCTCGTTTCGTGGAGCCGAGGCGTCGGGGGCGTCGGCTGTTACGCGGAGACAGAAGCGTTTGTGTGCGAGGCCTCGAGAGGAAGTGGCTTTGAGTGATTTCACTTCGTCCCTCACGCCGCTTTGTTTGCTCCTTTATTTTTTTTTTAAAGGTGGATAATCCACATATATATCGTTACATAATCTGGACATAATCCACATCTGAAAGTGGAGGCTCACGAAGAGCAGCTGTTGTTCCGTTTCCCAAAACAACCAACCGTCGGGCTCCGGCGGTGTTTTGACATCGGAGCTTCAGGATGAAGACGGACGCCGGTTACCGTGGGCGACCTGATGCACTTCTTTATTCTTTTTCTTTCCCCCCCTCCCGCTTATCGCTCTCGACATCGCGTTCGAGTTTCCCCCATGATAAAAGAGACACTGAAAAAAAATGACATTTGGCTGAACTTCAAAACAGTTCTGAGCGCAGACGCTTTTCTTTCAGTCAATGAGTGTGACATTTAGAAGAGAGGGAGCGGTTTGGAAAAGAACCTTGAAAATTTCCTCACCGTCAAAATAAAAGCTTAACTTGTGTCTGATTTATGTATATTATAAAAAAATTTCACTTTTCTAGGAATAAATACTGTGTATCAAAATTCGGATGTATCTTGTTCAAAATCAAGATTATAACATACTGTCCCGCTGATCCATATGCTCACGAGAGGAGGAACTATGGATTAATACGCCGCTAAAAAAATAGGCCCAAACAAATGCACTCTTTCATCCTGTTTGTTTGAATTTAAAAAACATATCATAGAAATCATATTAGGTTATTTCTTTTTTTTTTTTTTTTAAAGATTTGCAACTTCGGTACGAATCAGGCGTTGGAAAGCATTGAGAGTCGGACTGACACATATTTGGTCTTCGAATGAGAATCGTTGTCACGAGAACATTAAAAAGATCGTCGGACCTCTGAGGGGATGCGACGGGTTCATTGGATCACGCTCGGCGCTGGTGTTTCCTCCAAAACCGCCCACAACACAGACATGTGGTCTGTTCTCCAGGGACGAAGCCTCGTGTGGCGAGATCTCTATCATTTCACTCCTCCTCCTCCTCCAGCTCTCATCCTGCTCCCCCCTCCTGTAAATGGTCAGATAATGGACGTTAATTCCATCAGCCTGTCTTCACTCGGCTAATGCATCCCACTTCCTGTCTGTGGACAGACGGACTGACGGAGTAGGGAAAACCAAAGTGAGAGCAGAGAATGGAGGGATGAGAGGAGGAGGTGTCGTTTGTGGCATTTGAATGCATAATAGAGAGAGAGAGAGAGAGAGATTTTGATTTTTAAAACACAATGTTTATTAAGATTTACCAGAGAACATCACGCTCCTCTACAAATGAAATGAAAAAAAAAAACACACACAACAACAAAATAACTGAAAAAACAGAATAAATCAGGTCAAAAAAACTGAGTGAAAGATGAGTCTCCCTCCTTCACTGAACACAGACTGGTTTAAAAACTCTTGTATGTCGTTCATCAGAGAGTGGAACCTGAAGTCCACTCTCACTCTGGCTCTCACCAGAGAGAGAGAGAGAGAGAGAGAGAGAGAGAGAGAGAGAGAGAGAGAGAGAGAGAGAGAGAGAGAGAGAGAGAGAGAGAGAGAGAGAGAGAGAGAGAGAGAGAGAGAGAGAGAGAGAGAGAGAGAGAGAGAGAGAGAGAGAGAGAGAGAGAGAGAGAAGGTTTCTGGATAACAAGCTGATTTATGAAGAGTGTGTGTTGAGAGAGGGAGGGAGTGGATACACTCATCTCCCCAGATGAAACCACATGCAAACATACTGTATCTGACTGCACACACACACTCACACACTCACACTCACACACTCACACTCACACACACACACTCACACACTCACACACTCACACTCACACACACACACACACACACACACACTCACAAACACACACTCTCACACACACACACTCACTCACACTCACACACACACACACTCACACACACACACACACACACACACACACACACACACAAACTCTCACACACACACACACTCACACACACACACACACACACACACACACACACACACTCACACACACACACACACACACACACACACACTCACACACACACACACACACACACACACACACACACACACACACTCACACACCATCAGCCTCTTTATCTGCTGATTGCATCAGTCTGAGAGCTGAAGTAATCGCTGCACAACGAACACACACACACACACACACACACACACACACCCACTCACACACTACTGAGGGTTTTCTGTCTCTGCTCTTAATCAGCCTCCCAGATATAAAACTCTTAAACCCCACAGAAAATGTTCAGCCGCTCCACACGTCACGACGCCGCGTCCATCGTGTGTCACCGACACACGTCGGCTGGAAAGTGCCTCAACCATCAAATATGTATTTGCAGCTCTTTGTCGGCGGTTTATGTGTCCATACATATGCAATAGAGTCATTTTCAGTCATTTGGGGGAATTTTGTGCAGATGGACGGAGCCTGACGCGAACCATCGACACAGACTCGGCCTCAATCAGCCGTCTGTCTGCGAGGACGGGCCAGAGCCGAAATGCAAACTCAAATTATTTAAACAGGGTTTTAAAGAGGAATCAGACGAGAGGTCGTGAACAATCTGCTGCCTGTTGATGAGTTCCATGGTACAAATACAGCAATGACCAAAAAAATAACAGACAGCAAACTTCTACGAATTTTTTGGGCCATAGGGACGGAGACTATGACACATCGATCAGTAGTCGATCACTAAATTAATCGCCAACTATTTTGATAATCGGTTCATTCTTCTTAAATATGAATATTTCCTGCTTTCTTTGCTCCTCTGTGACAGTAAACTAAATATCTTTGGTGTGTGGACAAAACAAAACATCATGTTGAGGTTGATGAAACACGATCGACACTTTTCACCATTTTATGAACCAAACAACTGATCGATTAATCGAGAAATTAGTCGACAATGAAATTAATCGTTAGTTGCAGCCCAGAGTTGTTTGGTCCAAACAATATCACAAAATGGTTTCATAAAAACTACCCGATTGATTGATTTAGTAGTCGATTACTAATCGATTAACTGTTGCAGCTCTGAATTCGACGGAATGTGAGGATGTACATTCTGAAAGTAGAAATCCACGGAGTATAAAGTTTACTGTTGCGCTTGAATGACCGAGTGGGGAAATTGATGATAATGCGATGAGATGGATTAGTTTCCCGGAGAGCGGGAGAAAGAAAGAGGGGGATCCACAGGATGAGAGTAAGAAAGGAAAAGGGGGATCGTGGGAGAGGAAGGTGGAGGAAGTCATGTGATCTCCTCAGTGAAGCGCATCGCCTCCATCTGTCCCCCCCCCCCCCCCCCCCGCCTCATCGTCCCTTACAAGGAGGCCTTCGCTCTCTGACCCCTCTCGCTCTTCCTGAGGGATCCTCACCCCCCCCCCCCCCCCCCCCCCCCCCCTCCTCCTCCTCCATCATCCCTCGTTCTCCTTCTCTTCTTCCTCTCTCTAGCGGGTGATGATGGGGGCCAGCGGTTCTCCTCCAACCCTGTCAGAAACTCCCAGGACAGAACTCTGTTCTCTGGAAATTCTATTTTTAGTTGAGGGTGTTTTTGTGTGTGTGTGTGTGTGCGTATGTGTGTGTGTGTGTGTGTGTGTCAAACTTGTGAAGGCTTTATGTCCTAAGATTAAAATATTTCCCAGCAGCTCTGCATGTTCAGCAAAAATAAACTCCTCATGTTCCATATTTATGAAGCTCTGAGCCTCCTGAAATTAGAGATGGTGGAGAAACTATAATTACACTAAGAGAAAAATAATCTATCTAAAAATACCCAAGTGAGAATGAAATTACATTGGCAAGTGTCACAGAAGGGGTTCCATATGTTTTCGCGAGGAGACGGGATGTTTTGAAGAGGCCTCACAGGCTGAGGGAATCTGTGGGAGTTTAAGGAGTGAAGTCAAAGTTTACCAATCAGTTGGGTCATGGGTTCCAACCGGGAGGGTTCATTTGAGAGGTGTCAGGGTTCACTGAGTGGGTTTCTTGACTCGTCGAGGAGTTCCCAGGGTCCACTGAGATGTGTCGAGGAGGGGTCCGAGGGAGTCCAGAGTCCTTGATGAGGTATCGGCGTTCAGTGAACAGGATCTAGGAGCCACTGAGGATTCCAAAAGCTTCTCAGGAGGTTTTATGATGCCATGTTTTTCTTTTTCAGAGGAGGTTTTAGGGTTCACTGAGTAAATAAACATCTCTGAGGAGTTTCCACAATTTACCATTTTAAGGGAGCTTACCGTAGTCAACAGACACGCCACTCACTGATGAGGTTCTCGGACTTCTTGAGAATGTTCCAGTTGTCCTCCGGGAGGTTTCACTGTTTTAAAGTCAATTTAAACAGGTTTTTGGAGAACGTCAAAACTTTCCAGGAGTTCAAGAAGCTACTTAAAGGCTCCAGGGAGGCTGGGGAACTTGCATGGGTCTTTAAGGAATCACTAGAGTTCTGCAAGAGAGTTTAAGATGTAATTTACAATAGTTCAGGGTGTGCTGATACTCCAGGGCTTTGAGGAGGTGTTGACAAGGTTACAGGAGTCATTACTATGGTTTTCGGAGAATGGAACAAACCTTGAGTTGTTGGACTAAAAGTTTCCAGGGGTTTTGCAGGTGTCTAGAGGTCGTTTGAAATGTTTCAGTTGAAGTTTCAGAGGTTCAGGTGTCATGAAGAACAATACAGAGTTTGTGAAAGGGATCCAATAAATTCTAGGATAAGAGAAGATATTCCTTTTATGGGGGGGAGGAAGGTTTGGGAGATAGTGGTCAAAAGTTATTCAGAAGGTTTCATGATAAGAATAATTTTGGAGGTTCCAGTTCTCAGAGTGCTTCGTAGTTCCAGAAGAAGTTACAGGGGTTCTTGAGGAATATCTAGGGATTCCTGAAGAAGATCCACTGTTCTTCATGGAACAGCAAAAAGCACTGAGGTTCTGTGAGTCGAGAGAAGGTCCCTGGTGTCAAGACTCTTCCCGCAAAGTCCTGCGATAAGTTTGCGAAGGTAGCAGGAGTTAAAACGTCCCTGAGGAGGTTCCTCGGATGAGAAAGTGGTCCAAGGGTCATTTCGGAAGTTCTTCCGTTTACTGGCAAGGTTTCTATGATCCCTCAAATAGAAGGAATGGCTCCTCTGGGAGTTTCTAGAGATCACAAGGCTTCATGAAGACTCAAAGTGTTTTTTGAAGTGGTTACAGAAATAACTGAGGGGGATCCAGGGGTCATCGTGAGGTTCTTGGTGCAAGTTAAGGGGGTGCCAGGGATCTCGGAGGACACTGCGTGGGGCCTTCACCAAGCAGGAGTCATTCGGGAAGGCAGTCGTAAAATGATTCCTTGAAGAAGCTCCGTGATGCCTAGAGGAGTTTCTAGAGATCACTAATGAGGTTTGATGGTGCCACACACGGGTTCTTAAAGCGGTTACAGGATCACCGGTCTGCAGAATCCATATACAGCCGTGCTCCTCCATTTCCTGTTTTGGCAACTGCTTACTCTGCAAAAACCCCATTAACTCACTAATCACAGAGATGCCTGATGCACGTGTTGGACAAACACAATCTCGCACACACTCTTTCTCTACATGCACACACTCATTAGAGCCTGTAGTGTTACACCACTTCATGCTGAGGGAAGAGTGTGAGTGTTCAAAGCCTTTCTGTGCTCAAAAACACACACACACACACAATCACGCCGTTACATAATGATGTAAGCAGCGGTCCATAGTTTTGGAAGTGGGACACTCGCTGAGAGACGGTCTGATGAAACCACAGTCCTGAGGATGCGTGTGAATGCATGTACTGTAGCTTTTCGAGTGTGTGTGTGTGTGTGTGTCTGCTCCTCATTAACCAGTAGATAAAAGGAGTGTATGGAGCGATATAAGAGGTGACTCCTCCCCGTGGAACCATACCTCCCTCTCTGTTTCTTATTTGTATCGTCGAGTGTGTGTGTGTGTGTGCGCGCGCGCGTGTGAGTGTGTGTGATGTCAAAAAGCTTTATACTAACAGGCGGCGTTTCTTTGGATGTCCTCTCATCCCCCGGGAGAGAGAGAGAGAGGGAGAGAGAGGGAGGTGGATTTATTTTTCCAGGTCTGTTGTTTATTTGAGCTTATCTGTGGTGGTCGCTGTACGGTACAGAAAGAGGTGTGTGTGTGTGTGTGTGTGTGTGTGTGTGTGTGTGTGTGTGTGTGTGTGTGTGTGTGTGTGTGTGTGTGTGTGTGTGTGTGTGTGTGTGTGTGTGTGTGTGTGTGTGTGTGTGTGTGTGTGTGTGTGTGTGTGTGTGTGTTGCTGGAAGTGTGTGTGTGTGTGTGTGTTGCTGTGTGTGTATTTGGCAGTAGCTTTAAGTCGGAGCTTGGCCAGCTTTCGATTGATGTACAACAGCAAGGATGCTGAGATCTGCAGCACACAAACACACACACACGCACACACACTGCGGTGTGTCCATGACTGTATTATTTTGCTAGTATTGTAGTGAGATATAGGCAGTGTGTCCCTGTATGCGTGTGTGTGTGTGTGTGTGTGTGTGTGTGTGTGTGTGTGTGTGTGTGTGTGTGTGTGTGTGTGTGTGTGTGTGTGTTTGTGTGTGTGTGTCTGTGTGTGTGTTTGTATGTGTGTGTGTGTGTGTGTACTCTCTACAGTGAACCGGTGTTTATTTTCTGTCACACTCTGAACTGCTCCACTGCCTTGTGGAGCTTCCAGCAGGTTGCTGAGTTCCAGGGTTTTGCCTCCGAAGGTTCCATGTGCGTGTTTTGTAATGTTGCCGGTGTCACTGAGAACATCGCAGGGCTTCTAGGAGCCAATTACAGGATCCAGGAATCTGTTCAAACATCCCGGGCGTCCCCTCAGGACGTTCTCGCCGTCCTGGTGTGAACGTTCGAGGTGAACTTCTACAAGGTGCTGGTACTGTAGTTGCTGAAAGGTTGTTTTTTTTGGGGGGGGGGGGGGGGGGGGGGCAGTGGTGGTGAGATAGATTGGGTCTGGGTTCTTTAACAGGGTTCAGGTTGTGGACTCTGAGGATCCTGTGGTCGGTGAAGAGTAATTAGGAACTTTTCACATGATTCAGGGAATGTTTGCAAAGTTCCCTAATAAGGTTTGAGGCGTCGCGCAAAGGGGTTCTGGGACTTGGTTCAGGATTGTTGGGGCATTTAACGAGGGTCCAGTGTTTATGTCACAAAAATGGTCTGAGGGGTTATTAAGAAGTGTTTATGTTCAATTAAGCTTCAATTAGGTTTTCAGGCTCATTTAGAGGTTTGCCAGAGTTGCCATGGACACTTGAGGACATACTGGCCCGTTAAACACCAAACTGATGAGTTTATTTTGTAGACGCAGTCCTGCCATTGTCGTGTCCTTCTCTTCCATCGTCCATCGTCGTTTCTTCTCTTCTCTTCTGCACTTTGCTTCCAGCCTTACTGAGATTCAGGCCTCGATCAGGGAGCACTACAGCTAATGTACTATAATAGGGGTCATGAAGTTCAAGGGGTCCCTGAGGATGAGTCGGGGTTCCCTGGGGGAAGTCGAAAGGAACCATGAACTATTGCAGGAACCGTTGGGAACCTTTAGTGCGGCAGCAAGAAGTGAAGTGTGAAGGTTCAGAGGCAAATTTTCAAGACAAAAAAAACAGGGAAGGTTTAACGACTTGATGCTAATATTTCCAGTTCAGAGACGGAGGAGTCAAGTGTAGTCACGACCCTCTGAAGGGGTCTTTGATAATCCAAAGTGTTGGTTTTTAAAAATATTTTTACTGAAGGCACCGTAAATTACTTAATTGGCTGAAGACATTTTCATCACGTCTCACAAACTGTTTACGAATAAATCACCGAAACACCACATTAGATGTTGTCTGTAGCTATTTTTGTCGTTTGTCGACATCTGTATTTATGAGCCACATAACAACCCACCGTGTCCTCGTCTCCGGGAAAAGACAGAATCCTGAGCCCTGAATAAATAATGTGCCGCTGTCATCCGAAGGTGAACTGTTCACACTTTCCTCAAGTGTCTGCACCTCAGTCATTGGTTTATTTGCTGACACATAACCTTTAACAAATAGTAGCTTTTGAAGACACGTGTACGGCGTTAGTCATGAATATTCAGCGCCGTGAACCGCTCTGTATTCTCCTCAGAGTCGGAGCTTCTCGCCTCTTAAACTGCAGCTTGAATAAACTGTCAAACTGTCCTTCCTGTCAGCCCCAGTTTTCTTTATTGGCATGAAATATAAAAGCGCTTGAAATATAAAAGCCCTTCCTGCAGAGCAAAAAGAAAAAAACAACATTTTCAGTTTTTAAGCCATGATAAGATGAGACTGATCCGTTATCAGTCCTCTGAGCATCACCAATTCTTTCTTTTTGATGATCATAATTCTAACTTATTGATGAGGTTTAAAAACGTTTTTTATATTCTCCATTTAGATATTAGGTCTGTGTTTGTAGATGCAGTTATGTCTTGTCCAGATGTTTCCGGTAGCTATCTTTTGAAGGTTGAAATGAGAATGTATGGCTACGGTACGATGCAGTTCGGTACAGTACGATACGGTTTGGTACTATACGATAAGGCACGATAAGGCATACGTTAAGACGGGGTACAATGCAGTACGATACGATAGGATACGCGGTCGGTCAGAAAAGAAAAAAAGCACCATTTAATGTGAGAAGGGTTAACTCTCGTCCGTTTTGTACGGGCGATTTCTTTTAACAGCGGCTTTCTGAATATCACCCGCTGAGATGATAAGCCGCTTATTTGCTTTTACAGAAGTTTTTTAGTTTGTTGTGAAAATTGGTGCCATCATTTTATTCATCGGCCTCCTTCAACAAATGACAATTTGCTTTTGTGCAATTTTCAGCTGCGCAAATTCTGGCCGCTGCTTTTCCTTACCCTCCCGTTGTGTTCGGCACCTTAACCAGTTTTTCGTGAAAAAACACAATAATGTCCGTTTCGAGGACCTCATTATCCAGGAGGAAATCGGTTACAGCTCAGTGTAAATATCAGAATGACACTGCCCGCGTCTCGGCGGCGTCTCCACGACAGATGGCCGGCCGGCGGGGCGAGGCAGCGCGGGGCCGCGACCCGCGGGAACCTGTCCAATGAGAGTGAGGAAGCAACAGGGGAGTTGGCCACAGGGTCTGGTTGCTAGGTTGGCGTTACATCATGACAACTAATGAACAAAGGCCGTGTGTGTGTGCGCGTGTGTGTGTGTGCGTGCGTGTGTGTGTGTGTGCGTGTGTGCGTGTGTGTGTGTGTGTGTGTGTGAGGTGATACCAGAGTGTTAATGGGGGGAGAGGTTACATCAGGTAAACAGCTACACACACACACACCGCAGCCTCCCTGGTGGGCCTCACTTTGTTTTTCTGATGTCCTGCTGCGGCCCCTCAGTGGGGACAGGTTGCCATGGAAACACGGAGTCAGTTAAGGGGTGTTAGGCGGGATAGTCCCAACTTAACTGACGCACGCACACGCACACAAACACACTCACACACACTCACTCTTACACTCACATCGTGACACACACACACACACACACACACACACATATATAGAACCTTAATAAAGTTTTTAAGACAAAACTTATAAAGTGCTTCACAATGCCAAAGACATACTGCTGCTGCTGCTGCTTCCAAAAGAAAAAAGGCATCAAATATATTGAGCACTGAACAAAAAAAAATACTGAGGGTAAAAACTCAAGAGAAACATAAAAGAGAAGTAAATATTAAACAAGTGCTTGAAGGTTCTTTGCGTAAATGTCACTTTTAAAGACATGATGTTAAATATTTCTCCTCTGCAGTGGCAGCGAACGTCTTTCGCATTAAAAAGAGCTGATAAACCTCCAGACCCCACGTTCAAAGAGTTATTAAATAAATGTGCCGAAATTGGTGTTTTATTATCAAAAGGGAAGCTTCCTATTGAGAAGTGCCATACCCAAAAATACGTTGGTTTGCCTCTGATTACAGTTTTAAATCTTGTTCTGTTTTGAAAGAGAATTCTCTGCATTGGAAATCAAATAATCAGAGATTAGTGAGTGATACAGAATCTATTCTTACAAATGTTTAGATATTTATCTCCCCTTATATAATATTGTTATGGTATTGCATACAGACTCGTTGTCCAACTGTCGTCCAAAAAAAAGGGTCCACACAGAAAGAAAGACGAGGATTTATTTGCCACAGTAACAGTTTGATGATTGTTAGATTTACTGCTTTTCATCTAACTGGGTACTAAGCCATAAACATCATATTTAATGATACAATCACATGTTTTATGTGTAAAGCAAAGAAACTTGAGCTGCACTGTATTTTTCTCTTAGGAGTTTGAATCACAATAAAATGAAAACATTTGCAATAACATGATGTTGAAACACTGTAAGAAGAAAAGTAATATATAATATTAAAAACCCAAAGGAAACTAATAGTAATTATGCAGACAAATATATGATCTGTTATATAATCATACACTGTTGGATTATTTTAATTAGTGCTGATTTAACATGCAAGCAACGTTTACTTACTGTAGATGATTAAAGTGTAGCTAATTTAACTGCTCTACATACTGTTGAGATCATTCTTTAATTATAGTTTATAGTTTTATAGACTTTTAGTAAAGTCATTTGTAAGAACATATGTGATATTAAAACATTTTTTAAGTGCCATATTTCCTTCTGAAACGTGATGAAATAATAGAAAAAAGCATTGGCACTTAGAGTTCAGGTAATTTAAAATCCTCTGTGTCTATTTTACTGCAATAAACTAGAATTCTTTCTTGGCCCAAGTCGCATCCTTCCACCAAGTTTCTTAAAAATCTGCTCTGTAGTTTTTGAGTAGTCTTGCCAACAAACTAACTAACTAACTAACTAACTAACTAACGCAATAGCTAACCAACTCAATAACTAACTATCTAACTCAATAACTCACTATTTACCAAATCAATTAAATAACTTAGTAAATAAATAACTCAATAAATAATTTACTAAATAACTTAATAACTCAATAAGTAACTCAAAAACAGAACGCCCCTGACAGAGTAGAGGAATAATTGCTGGTTTTATACGTATCATACACCACGAGGCCGCTCAAGGCAAAGCCTCTGCTGCGACAACAAGTACACTAACTGTAATCTGGTACATGTCCGCCGGGCCCAAACCTCCGAGCTCGCTCGATCAATCTTCTAACTGGAAACTTCTCTGTCAGAGTTAAATCGTGCGGAGGCGGGTCTCTGGCCTCGTCGATTAGCTGGAGCTTAAGGTGCGTGTACCGGTCACATGCCGCCGCTTCACATTCCAGCCTCGATTCCGCCTATTAAGCCTCGCAGATTAATGCCCTCGGTAATTAATGAGCAGCTTAGCGGCGAAATCACAGTGGACCGGCTCTCCTAAACCGATATTGTTTCTCATTAGCGATGAGACCACGGGACGTAGCCGAGCCTGTCTTGACCCGTCGCTCAGCGACTGATGAGTGTGACACGTCGCCCTGAATTAGCAGAATTAGCTGCACCAGCTCTTTCTGATGTACTTCCTGTTTTGTGAGACTCTTCATGGAATTTGACCTGAATTGGGAATGAAGCTGATTTTCTCAGTCGAACTGAGTCAGTGAGCGACAACTTCACACCTGTTTGTAGAATCGGACTCCGGCGCTGAGTCGCGGGTCTGAAGGCTGGATGGAACCTGAGAGGAAGGTTCTGAAGATATATGATGTCTCCAAAACTCAGTGAATCATCCCAGATAGCGTCATGTCAAAGATTTAGGCCTCGTGTTGGAGCACCGAATGTGTCGGGGGCGTGGATACAGCTTGATTGACAGCTGGTACCGTCCACCGGTTGCAGGTTGTAGGTGGACGAGCTCTCAGTCAGGCCACACCCCCAATTCTTCTTCTGGTTCCATAAATAAACAAGATGGCGCTTGCCAAAATGCTCAGAAACCCGTGGTCGGAGTCACAAAAAATAAAAATTTGATTTGAATAGTTTTGTTTTATGAAGTGAATTTAACTTGAAAAAAAAGGTGGTTGTTTTTTGTTTCCTCTTTATCATCGGGTCTGTTTCCTTGTTAGCGTCAGCGATCTGGATTAGCCGTAACTGCTGCCGCTTGAATTCTCTGGTCGTCTGACTGTTGTGTAATTTTTTAAAACAGTAATTGCACTTTTCTTTGCTGCAGTGCTTCTTATTTCGTTCGGCTTTTGGCCCCAGTTGTTGAATCTCGAGCTCATTTTCTGTTTTGTGGAAAGTAATTGAAGGTTAGCGGAGCTGTAAGCGGAGCAGTTAGCGCCGTACTCCACGCGGCCGAGGTGTAAATGCACCGACCGGTGACACGGATCAATGCAATCAACCTGAGTGGCTGTTCAAGTTGCTCTGTTGCTTCTGTTTGGGGGTAAAAAGAAGGGATTATTTAGACTACCCATGATGCACCTGGGAGCCCGGCTCTGTGTTCCATCACACGATGCTGCGTCTCTGTTCTGGTCGTTGCTGCGATGTGGCCTCCATCTATCTGAGGCGGTGGCGTCTGACCGCGCTGCGTTGGCCTGCACCTGTGCGCCCGCCCCTCGCTCCCAGTTCACCGCCAATTTCCTGCGCCTCGCCACCTCTTTCCACCCCGAGACCGCCAATTATCCCGCCTCGCATATTCCGCGCTTCGACCTGTGAGGCGAGAAGCCGAGCGGTGATGAAAGGGGGCGGGGGGGGGTTTGATGCGAACAACCTTATTCTTATTCATCCGCCAGGTAACCTCGCTGGCAAAGTGTCCGCCGCCCCATCCAGCCAATTAGGGAGGACAGTGTAAATGGAGGGCGGTGGGGAAAGAGGTCTGGATAGGGGGGAAGGGGTCTCTCTCAGGGCTGTTGTCACGGCAACGCAAGCTTTGATGTTGCTGTTGTAATCGTGAGGTGAGGCCGAGAGCCGAGAGCAGAGGGACGGAGGTCGCGGTGAGGCGATGGAGATTTAAAAAAGATGTGACCAATGCCGGAAACGTCTTATTCCTCCTTCGCCGTCCAGGACGCCGTCCAGCTGTCGACGTCATTCGGCCCCCAAGCCATTGCTTTGTGGGATTTAGACCAGATTATGGTGGTGTTGTAGACAGGAGACGTCAGGATTGAACCAAAGACCGATGGCTAATCCACGTGAACCCCCACGCTAATCCACTTATTTGCCAGGTATTAACGTAACGATCCTTCCTAAGTTAATAAGGTTGATAAGGAGGAGGAGTCACGTCAACATCGACACAACAAACATTCCATCTTCTTTCTTCTCCATGGAGAATTAAATCTGCGTCAAAAAAAGAAAAATCTTGTGCTTGGCCCTATTACTCTTCCGTACACGTCTGACCCGGCGCCGCCGGTGTTTTTAATTACAGACGTTAAAGAGTACAACATTTCTCTGACATGTTTAGGTTCAACATTTCACGACTTGCCACATAAATCAATTAACATTTCTTCTTTGTATTTAAATGAAAAATTAATAGATGACTGTTTAATAAAAAAAAAGATATGTGGGTGGAGGTGAAATCTGCTCTCTGTCACGAAAGTCAGATTCCACCTCACTGGACGGAGAAAAAAAACGGGATCTTCAGAATTATCAGATACGAGCGAACTCTGGGGGGAAAAAACAAAAAGTTGAAAGTGAACAAAGGAAATGTTATGGTTGTTGTAAACTCAGCAAAGTATTTGCTTCAACTAACTGTTGTGTTGAATTTGTAAAGTTGTCGTAAATATTTAATTTGTGCTGACAAATCACAAAGATTGTCAATTTTGACCAGATTGGAGATCAGGCACGTTTAAAACGGGGTCTACCGATCATTTCTGCAGGGGTTCGAGTCCGTAAGCCCCATAGGTGAACGTATTGGTTAAAAATATACTTTAGATATTCTCTTCAGCTTCGGCGCAGGAGGTAGAGTGGGTCGTCCACTAATCAGAGGGTCGGTGCTTCAATCCCTGGCCCCTCCGGTCCGCATTGCCAAAGTGTCTTTTGGGATAACGCAGAACTCCAGATTGTGTCTGACGGATGTGTGATAGAAAAAGGTCAATGAGACGAGAGAAGATATTTATGGATTCAGTCCATTTACCATTTTTTTTAAAAATCACTCAGTGACAGTGACACAAGAATAGTTTTTTTCTATTTAGAACTCGAAATATGTTTTAATAATTATGAAAGATGAACGTCCCAAACAAAAAGCTAATTATTTGGCACAACTGTAGGTGATTTTATTTAAAACTAAAGAGATTTAAAGTTGCTTTGAAATGTCATCCAACCCTTTTTTTTTTCTTCATGTTTTGCAGTGTATTTTCCTCAATAACAGTTTATTGCGCAAACTTATTAAATCATATTAACGACCTCTGACAACTGACATATGGACGTTGGTCGGTGAATTCATCCCCACGTTCTCTGCTGCAGGAGGGTTTTTGTTTTTATTTTTCAAAGCTGATCTGAGGTCAGATGAACTCTACATCTTTAAACGACACTCGCTTCCTCTCACCTCACCCCGACCCCGAGTATTTCAGCAGTTCGTCTCGAAGGCCGAAAGATTCTCTCCATCATGTTTCACAGAAAAAACATCATATATATAAATATATATATAGATATAGATATACTGTAAAGGCTCCGAGCCAACAGCGTGGCCGTTACACAACTGCAGCAAAACAGTAATGAGATACTGGAATATCGAAAAGACTGCGGAACACGAAGGAAACAGAGGAAGAGCGTGAAACGCACAACGGCCCACGATTTCAGCTCGACACATTATGTGGAAATATATGGATGAAAACGCAGGAAAAATGAAATGGGGGGGGAAGGAAAAAAAAAAGACTAGTTTTATTAGAATGTGAGGGAGGAAAAAATCCAGCAGCCGAGCAAATGGAAAGAAAACTGCGTTCGACGTGGACGGAAATGAAAGAGGCGGAGTGGAGGGAGAATGTATGAGGAAGGTAAAGATGAATTCATGTTCAGACCGAAACACGATGAGAAAACGCCGCATTTGACAGAGAGCGAAGGGGAAGAAGAAGAAAAAGAAAGAAAGATGGAGAGGGGATTGGCAGTCCAGTCCATTTTTATTTCCACAGAAGTTTAAGACTCGGAGGTCGTGTTCACAGTGTGTTTACAGACGCTCCGGCGTCCCCGTCCCCCGGTGAGCGAGCACATGGGAGGTCATCAGACAGGAAGAGGAGCAGGGGGAGGATTAGACGGACGCAGGCAGGTAATCCCGGAGGAGGAGGGGGAGGTCGTTAGCCGGGATCGAGCTAATTAAAATGTGATTTGTGCTACAAGCAGCTTAGCGACGGGCGCACGAGAAGAAGAAGAAGAAGAAGAAGAAGAAGAAGAAGAAGGAGAGACACAAAGGAGGGGAGAAGAAAAAGAGAAGCTTCCTGCTGAAAAGAAAATAATACAATACGGTGCTTTTCATTTGATTCTCTCTGTCCACCATTGGTAAAGACCCCCCCCCCCCCCATCTGTGACGTCTCTGGAGAGGGAGGACGCTCCGACGTCCCATCGTTGCGTCTGACTTGTGCAGATGGACCCGAGTGTTTGTCGCAGACGTCTTGCATATCGCGTCCAAAGTGAAATCCCACCGTCTTATCTCTTAGCTTACTTAAAGCCCCAGAGTGTCATTTTTTTGCAATTTTCTGGCGCCATCTGGTGGTAAAGTTGCAAACCGCAACCAACTGAGCGCCCGACAGGGGACACTTTATGGTGTCGCACCGCCGATTCCCGTTTCCGGTTTCCAGCAGCGTCTGTGACTGCGACGTATTCTGGACCGTTTGGTTCAACGACCGTATTCAACACATGGAAACATGGAGACTCACACGGAGGTCGGTCCACCTCATGTGACTATAGGTAACTCATTCACAGTTGATGATTATACGTATATGACCACATAGTTACGGATAATATATCATATTTCTGTGCGTACGTTCCTGAACAGGCTACTGATGCACGGTGCGATTTCAGAATCAGAATGAATGAATATCACAGGGAGACGATCCGTTTCTGTTTATTCATTTTTTTTTTTATCAGTTGCTGCTGTTTGATAAAATCACCCCCCTCTTTTCTTTCCTCCTCCTCCTCCTCTGAAGCACTTGGATATTGGATTCTGAAATGTTCCTGTGTTGTATTGATTTCTGCTTTCACTTCAGAGCAGCTCAGACCGCCCTGTGTGTGTGTGTGTGTGTGTGTGTGTGTGTCTCTCTGTGTGTGTGTGTGTGTGTGTGTGTGTGTGTGTCTCTGTGTGTGTGTGTGTGTGTGTGTGTGTGTGTGTGTGTGTGTGTGTGTGTGTGTGTCTCTCTGTGTGTGTGTGTGTGTGTGTGTGTGTGTGTCTCTGTGTGTGTGTGTGTGTGTGTGTGTGTGTGTCTCTCTGTGTGTGTGTGTGTGTGTGTGTGTGTCTCTGTGTGTGTGTGTGTGTGTGTGTGTGTGTGTGTGTGTTAATGTATTTTTGCCAGTCTACATTCAGCTTATTGTTTCCTCAGTCTTTTCTGTCTCGTTCTTTCACACTTTCAAAGATTTAAACAGTTTTTTCCCTCCCATTTGTTTGCTGAAGACGTCAATGACCAACTACTTTAACGATGTAATGAGCCATGAAATATATATATATATATATATATATATATATATATATATATATACTCTCATATATATATATATATATATAATTTTAAGGGATTCTCTTTTCAAATTTACAACCTACAGACCGGATCAGGGAAGGCAGAGAGTTTTTTAAGGAGTTGGACTCGCACTTTGGTGATTTTGGGAATTCTCGACGATACAAAATATATATGTATAGATTTAAACCGGCCTTTACATTCTGAGGCTGCTGCTGCTGCTGCGTCCTGCGACAGAAACATCGCAGCGATCAAACATGGATCTCTTGAAAACACGCTCGGACCGCAGAGCGCGGCCCAGTGAGACTCCTCCCCCACAGCTCTGAGTGGGTGGAGTCTGGGGGAGGGAGGCGGGGCTGGACGTGAGAGTGACGGTGTCACTGAGTCATGTCCGCCGCCTTTAGGTACGAAAAGAGATACGTCCGTTCACGTTCCTCCTCGCGTCCTCCACGTCGGCACCAAATATTCCTTTGCATTTCAAAATGGGAGACAGTAAAATGATTTCACGTGACATATTGGGGGAGACGAGTGTGAAAGCTGGAGTTCAGTGATATAAAGCAAAGACTGTTTGTCGTTAACATCCGAGAGAGAACATTACCTGTGAAAGGAAACAAAAGCAGTTCCCCTCTCTTCCACTTTTTTTTCCAGCGCCGCGGTGATTTATTCTTGATTTTATCACATTATCAGATATTGGATGTTTACAAAAGCAGAAAAACGTTTTTTGGGAAGCTCGACTCTGATCTCGTCCTCCTTCGCCACCGACGGATTCAGAAAAACACCCAGTCACAGTTTGGAGCTGAAGTTGGTTTTTGGAGAAACCGATTTTTAATGATATCTTTAAATCGTCAGAAATAACATTAAAGCGAGGAGGAGGAAGGAGGAAGGGAGATGTTCTAAATGGAAAGTGAAATGCTGTAATTGTCCTTTTAATGGACGTTTCGCTAAAGTGTGAAATGCCTTTGAATCTGTCCGTCATTATCACGGTCGTCGTCCATAAATAGACACAATGAGCGCACACAACACACACACACACACACACACACACACACACACACACACACACACACACACACACACACACACACACACACACACACACACACAGGTCCACGTATCCACGTCGGCCGTGCGAGGCCCGGCTGGCCGGCAGCTATACGCGGTGAATCGGCTTCCCGTGATCCGCCCGCCGTGATTGGATTAAGTCGTCATCCGCGGCGGATGATCTGCTTGTCCACCCACACGACAAACAGCCATATCGCTGCCGCTCCGCCCTGATCCCTGAGCCGATCTGACGGACAATAGCATTAGGCCTCCACCACATGTCTCTCGTTAACGTGGATGGAGGGCGGGGGGGCGACGATCAGGACCGACCCCTTTCAGATCAGACAGTTTTTCGTCTCCATGTGAATAAATGAACCAAAACTTTGAAGTTTTTTATGTAATTTATTCACCATACATGTATGTTTACATTTATTTTATATTGTATGTTTCGTAGTCGGGGGGTGACGACCCACTCTGTCTATTTCAAAACGTGTGAGAATTTATCCAAAGTTACGCACAAACCACTGTACGGATTTGTAACTCTTTGATACACATCCGTGACCTTTATGAGACTAATTTCTGATTTTGTTTCCCTGCGATGGGAGATGAAATCTGAAAACTGTTTCTGATCTGTGGAGGAGAGAAAAATAATCCTGATGACGTCAACAGACGCTTCAGAAACATTCAGAACACTTCAGAGAAGTTCTGTCTAACAAAGAAGGAGCCAGTGATTGTGACGACTAACAGTTCTGTCTTTTTAAAATCTGTCTCCCGTCAGAGCCACAGATACCAATCAATCAATCAATCAATCAATCAATCAATCAATCACTCTTTATGTTGTCCAGCAGCTGTCATGCAGGACAGATCAAAGTCTCAACATGAAAGATTAGACAAGAAATAAGACAAAAAAAAATCTAAATGCTGACAATGCAACACTTAAAAAAGTTATAATAATAATAGAAAATAGATGAAGTCAATTAAAAAGGATGAAAAACATAATAATAATTTGAACACACGCAACTTGGATGCTGTAAAATAAAGTCCATGAACCGAGGTGTTTCTCGTCAGGCGTCCGGTCTCAGGTCCTGCCTCGGCAGAGTTCCGGGCCGGCGGCGCTTGAGGACACGTCCTCCTCCCGCTAACTTTAGTTGTTCGGGGTCACAGAGGTTCTACCACGTGTTTTGGGATTTTTTAAAAATCGATGTGAGCAGAGACTCGGCTCGGCTTCACCGCTGGCCTAAAGTATGCGGACGGGGGAATATCCCACTCGTTCGATGTTCTTTCTCCGGTGTGACATCGTGAAACGCTCGGGGCTGCTCAGGTTCCCTCTGCACACTTCTTCGTTTCCCGCCCCAACATCCCGACGCTGCGTGTTAACACTCCAGCGACCTGCCGCCAGCGAGCGGCGCTTTAGTGATTCTGAGCGCGTGCCCTGGCTCAGCTGGGCGAGCTCCCGGCCCGAGTGGCGCCGCTTTCACGGCCTCGGCTCCGGAAAATCCAGCGACGCAGCAGAGAGCTTTGGTGTAGCAGGACAGGAAGTCCCGGAGGAGGAGGAGGAGGATGAGATGGATGAAGAGGAGGAGGACAATGAAGAGGAGGAGGAGGGAGGGAGGAGGAGAAGGAAGAGGAGGGAAGGTGGGAGGAGGAAGAAGAGGACGATGAAGAGGGGGAGAAGGAAGAGGAGGAGAAGGAAGAGGAGGGAAGGTGGGAGGAGGAGGAGGAGGAGGGAGGGAGGAGGAGAAGGAAGAGGACGAAGAGGAGGAGGAGGGTGGGAGGAGGAGGACGATGAAGAGGAGGAGGAGGGAGGGAGGAGGAGAAGGAAGAGAAGGGAAGGTGGGAGGAGGAGGAGGAGGAGGGAGGGAGGAGGAGAAGGAAGAGGACGAAGAGGAGGAGGGTGGGAGGAGGAGGACGAGGAAGATGAAGAGGAGGAGGAGGGAGGGAGGAGGAGAAGGAAGAGAAGGGAAGGTGGGAGGAGGAGGAGGAGGACGAGGACGATGAAGAGGAGGAGGAGGGAGGGAGGGTGGGAGGAGGAGGAAGAGGACGATGAAGAGGAGGAGGAGGGAGGGAGGAGGAGAAGGAAGAGAAGGGAAGGTGGGAGGAGGAGGACGAGGACGATGAAGAGGAGGAGGAGGGAGGGAGGAGGAGAAGGAAGAGAAGGGAAGGTGGGAGGAGGAGGAAGAGGACAATGAAGAGGAGGAGGAGGAGGGAGGGAGGAGGAGAAGGAGGAGGAGGGAGGGTGGGAGGAGGAGGAAGAGGTCGATGAAGAGGAGGAGGTGTTTGCCAGGGTTTGAGTCCAGAGTTTGTTTTCCCTCTCGCAGCTCGTCTGCCAGCAGGAGGCGCTGAGCTCGTCCTGGATCAGACCATCTGTTGGAGATTTGGCTGCTGACCCTGAAAATGAAACACCAACACACACACACACTTAGACACACACACACACACACACACACACACACACACACACACACACACACACACACACACACACACACACACACACCGTGGGACGCTGTTGTGGTTCATTTTGCGGTGTGAGAATCAGATCGGCCGCGGCGTCACGGGATCTGTTGAACATATGACACCTGTCCGTCTGTCCATCCGTCCGTCCCCTCCGTTACCGTAGTGATCGTCACCGTTCAGGGTCACATGGGGTCGGCTGGATACTCTCCCAGCATGCATTGGGGAGGGGGGTGGTGGTGACACGGCCTCACTCCGCCACAGACCTTTAAACTGGACAAACATAAATCAGACAACAAATCCTCCAGCGGTCTTTTCCTCCGTCGAGCTACAGGACAGGACAATATCGTCCCCATCCTGCTTCTTATTTACAGCCGATCATAACAGCTTGTGTATGATTCATGATGTGTAAATATGTAACATCGTGCAGCAACACACACACACTCCCAGTCGGCTCGTGCAGAGCAGGACCAGTGTTGTTGAGGTAAAGGCAAAAAAGACGCAGACTTCAGACCCCAGGGTTTGAACTTTCTTTTTTTCCCACAAGAGCAGCTGAGGTCGATATGAGGTCGATATTGCGCCTCCGTGATTTACACACGATGTGTGTCGTGGTCGGACAGTTTGTCACAACATCCTGGTCCAGTTTGTGGAGACGAACCAGCTCTTATCTGAAGAGGGTCTCGCTCATCCAGCTCCAGATGAGGAACATCTGTCTGAGGGAGACGGAATGTCTCAGGCTGAGAAAGAAAAGGAAAAATATCAGTCATACACATCACAGAAGTTTTGTTTGTATTTTTTTTTTTTTTTTAAAGTGTACGCCAGCTGGAGAGTGAATTTCATGGAAAATCGGATAAATCCACAAAATAAAATACGTGTATCCAAATACATGAAAAGAACTCGGGAGAGTGACTACATTTCTGCACTTTGTGTATTTTATTCCTTCACAGTGTTAAACCTGCTCGCTGTGCCTGCTGAACATTTACTATATATACAGTCACATGGGACACAAGTTCGTACAGTCACCTGCACACACACACACACACACACACACACACACACACACGTACACAGGGACATCAGTCACGCTGCTGGCAGGCTGCAGCATCACTGAGGACCAGAGGTCCGAGGTCAAAGGTCACTGTGAGAGGCAAGGACAGAGCCTGGGGCAGCGCGCGCGCACACACACACACACACACACACGCACGACCGTATAGTGACACACACACACGCAGCGTGTCCCTGTTGTCATGGTCACCTCCCCCACAGCAGAACGTTTCCTCCCCCAGAGGAGGACAAAGTCCAAACTCAACCACCTTCTCCCGTCTCCTTTCGTCCTCTTCTCACCTCTCCTTCCCTTGTCTCCTCTCCTGCCTCCTTTCCTACCTGAGTCCTGCTCTCCTCTTTTGATTTCCTTTCCCGCCTCCTTCCTTCCTTCCTTCCTTCCTTCCTTCCTTCCTTCCTTCCTCTCTCTCATCTCTGCCCGTGTTGTTGTGAGCTGGTGTCACCCTCTCTCTCTCTCTCTGGTTTTGATTGACAGCTGTCAGTCACTTTGGTAGTTCCATCTCTGTCATGGAGGAACAGTTGAATCAGAAGATATTTCGTGGACAGATTCTACGTGCAGCTTTAAGAACTGACAGAGTTTCTGATTGAGTGTGTTGTGTTGCTCCTCTTCCTGTTCCTCTTCCTCCCAAAGGTGTTGGATGGCGCTGAGGTCAGGGGTCAGTCAGGTTCAGACCGGAGGAAACAGTTTATTTCTTTGTCGCGTTCAAGGATCGTCTTCGTCTTCGTCCTCAAATATTCGTCTGTGCTGCAGATTTACTTCACTGGACGTAAGAGGCAAGAACAATATTTTTCAACCCCAATGTAATTGTGTAAACATTTATTATTATCAATAAATTGTGACTGAAATAATGTACGAGGTGAACAAACCTTCTATCTACGTATGAAAGGTCAAGATGTCGACCTGCAGATGAACGTCGCTGCTGGAGATTTTTTATTTAAAAAAAAAAAATCATAATCGTCTTTATTTTTTATCTGTGTGTGCGTGTGTGACGTAGGTTTTACTCATGTTGTGGGGACCCACATGTGTATTATTGGGACTTGTCTTCTTCACTAGAGAGTAAATTATTAAGTTTCAAGGTGAAGACGTGTTTGAAGGTTGAGGGACAGAATAAGATTCGTGGTCGGGGGCAAGTAGTAGTTTAAATGAATGTGATGTCCTCTGAGGTCGTGTGTGTGTGTGCGTGTGTGTGTGCGTGCGCGTGTGTGTGTGTGTGTGTGTGTACATGCGTGTGCGTGTTTGGGGAGTCGCTTCCTCAGATATTTCTCCATTTCTGACAGGAAGTCAATTTCCTATTTGCAGTTTGTTCAGGCGGCTATTGGTCCAGTCTGAGTTGATTTGTCCTCATCAGAACTAATCAGATCCACGACACACACACACACACACACACACACACACACACACACGACGATCACAATTCTCGTCATGATGACCGATTGATCAGTGACCGAAACGTCTCTTTTCGAACTATATCGCCGTGGCCGCGTTTTTAGGCTTTTGCACTTTAAATTTGCTTTTTAGTCGACTTTGTGAGTGAGTGCCTGTACACACCCGTGCTCTGTCACTGTGCGAATCTGTTGAGAGAGAAGAAAGAAAGGAAAGGACATCTTCCTCCGTGGCGACGGCTGCTGCAACCTTCACTATTCATTCCCTTCATTAGTGCGTCTGAAGTCGCCATATTATTCTGTTATTCTGCAGTTTGCTGCTCCTCTCTGTGTGTGTGTGTGTGTGTGTGTGTGTGTGTGTGTGTGTGTGTGTGTGTGTGTGTGTGTGTGTGTGTGTGTGTGTGTGTGTGTGTGTGTGTGTGTGTGTGTGTGTGTGTGTGTGTGTGTGTGTGTGTGTGTGTGTGTGTGTGTGTGCGTGTTTGTGTGTGTGTGGCTCGACTCGACTCGATGTGGAATTGAAATGAAAGCGGCAGCGACACAGCCGCTGTTTTCTCTAAATCATTAGAGAACACACACACACACACACACACACACACACACACACACACACACACACACACACACACACACACACACACACACACACACAAACAAACACACACACACACACACTGAAGCCCCGGTCAAAGTTGTCGTTTTTGTCAGACGTCACACGCGTGACACTGAATTTGAATTCACACTTGGTGATTTAAAAACACAGGAACATTTGGTTCATGGATACTTAACTTTTTTTTTTAAAAACATCACAAAGTCGCGCCGCTAATCAATGAGACCGCAGACGTTGACCTCCGAGTGGATCACTGTTTCTCTGGATCCTCGAGCATTGGAGTGTGAAACACGAGTGTGTCACACACACATACACACATACACACACACTCAGCTCTTCAGATAACAGCGGAGCTGAGGAGGAGGAGTTTCCGTTAAAAGGATCGGGGCTGGCAAAAGTTGGCTTGGCGAAGTTTGATTTTATTTTATCTTTTCTTTATCTCTCTCTTTATTCATGAAAGGACTAAAGAGTCCCCCCCCCCCCTTTCCTCTTTCTGGAGTTGGTTAAAAGCTGGAGGAGATCAGGCAGAGCGGGGCGGTGGGGGGCGGCACGGACATCGGCGGCCTGAGAAAGGAACAAAACCAGAAATATGAGGACAAACGAAGCGAGGCACTCGGTCGCGCCTCGGACTCGGTCGCCTGCCGGTGAATGGAGGCGGCGACGTGCCGCTCATTGTCTCGCGTCTGCAGCTCGGCCTCGCTGCACAACGACGCACAGTTTCGGGGGGGAAGAAAGGGGCGGGGGCGCGGTTGTATTGTCGTCGTGGTCACAAGTGAGACGAGGCAGTTCAATCGACTTCCTGCCCCCCCCCATTTTCACTGAGACTGGAGACGAACGACGCTTTTGACACCGAATTAATGAGCAGACGAACAAACGCCCTAGGGTTCGGACTCTCGGGAGGTTGAACCGCTGCTCTGAAGTGTCCTGTAACTGAGTGTCCAGCTCTTCTATCTCTGCATTTTCCTTCCGTGATCTTTGTATTCCATGTGAAAACTCTGTTACAAACCACTAACGGTATTTAAAAATGGCCGCCGCATCTCCACTTCCTCCCGTCTCGGATACAGGCGCTGCCGTTTGCTAACAAACACTGGTGCTAGTACGGCTCAGTTGGCTATTAGCGCGGCTAATGCTACTGCTGCTGCCGCCACCACTACTAATACATGACTTATACTGCTGTTACTAATACGTGTACTTTTACTTCCACTGCTGCCACTAGTAGTATCGTCACTGATACCACTCATCCTGCTAACACTGCTAATACTACTACTTCCATGCTACGACTGTATAATGCTACTGACAATAACTGTTACTGCATGTTCCACTAGTACTACTGTTAACATCCACTACTACTACTACTACTACTACTACTGCTAACACTGTTCTTGTTACCGCTAATACTGCTAGCGCTGTAGTTGCTACCACCACACAGCCAGTACAGCTTCTCATACTATTTCTGCTACTTTTACTACTGCAGTTGCTTCTCCTACACCTGTTTCTAAATACTACTGTTGTTACTCTCGATACTATATACTACTATTGCTTGTACTACCAATGCTAGTACTTCTGCTTCGAATACTATTCTTAAATGTGGTGAAGTGATACCTCTACTGCTTCTATTGCAATAGCTACTAATATTACTTCAAGTACTTACTCTATATAATACTTTTAACACAACTACATTTTATTTTACTAATAATACTTCACTCAGTAGTACAACATTGTTTGTGTGTCTGCTTTAACTGCCGATACCAACATTGCCTTTCAGTACCACTACTACAACTCCTACTACTACTACTACTACTACTAGCACTGACATTACTTCTGCTACCTCTAAGCCACTACCACTGCCTCTACTTGTCGTTTTACTAATGTTACTACTTGTCAAAACTAATGTACGACTAGTACGACTGCTGCTGCTACTTGTACTACGACTGCAAACTGATATTACAACTACTATAGTATGCCTGGCTTTTTCTTGGAGATCTGAAGGATAACGCAGTTGGTCGTCAGACCACATGGTGATGAAAGCGCGTGTTGCCCGAGTGGTGGTTGAGTTATTTTGCGGAGATGACATCCCGGGAGGAGCACTTGTTTTCCACATATCTGTGACCCTTATTGGTAATCAAGCCTTTTTAAGTCACACTCACTTAGCTCCGCCTGCTTTCAGCGAGCGCGGCCGCCCTGCAGGGGTCCGTTATAACGACCCCCATCTGCCTGTGTTCAGAATAAAGAGAATGGGATGAATGTGACTTCGCACCCCTACGTAGAAGCTTTTCTAATGGGCCCGAGTAATGACTGCATTTCACCGAGGGATCCATCTCGGTCCAGTTCTGTCTCATCTCGGTCCGACTGGCTGGGGCGTCCGTCGGCAGCGGAGTGATTGAGCAAAAAGGAGATAAATTCAGGAGCCGAGCTGCAGAAACTGATTTGGCGGAAAAGAAAAAGAAAAAAAAGAAAAAGTAGGTACAGAGAAAGAGAGAGCGGAGACCTGAGCGAGAGCAGGACACTTAAGAGGGAAAATCGACTTTGAGAAATGAGAAAGCCAGAGCGACGGGTCAGAGCTTCACTTATAAAGCCAATGAAAGAAGATTCAGCCTTGGCAGGAGAAAGTGAGGCATTGTTCTGAGAGCTCTTCAGCCGGCGGACACATCCAGCTTCCCCTCTCCACTCTCCCCACAGCCATTTAACTGATTTAATTCTCCAAAATGGAGTCTCCCTCTCCGTCAGACTGTTCAGTTGTTATTTCTCTCCTTCCTTTCCGTCAGCCGTCACGCTCTCCTCAGCCTCGTCCGCAGTAAATCTGCTTAATGGCAACACGTAGCACAACATAAATTTTCTGGACGAGCCACGTAAAACAGCAAAACAAGCAACCTAATAAAGGGCGGCAATACAGCTGACAGTGTAATCTGAGGCAGGGCAATAAGCTAATGCTAACTGACGAGGAAGTGGTGTATATAAAGAGAGGCTGTATGGATCCTAACGAGAGCGGCTTAAAGCCGACAGAGCTGATATCTGATGAGTCAGTTTAAATCACAGACACTCTGAAAACTGGCCCCGCTCCGAGTCACACGGACACACAGCAGTGTAAAAGCAGGAATAAGGTTTTAGAAGTCTGAAAGGAAATCTGAAAATCATAAGAAAGGTAACAGAAATCCCTAAAACTGGACACAACGCGATATAAACAAGTCACGCTGTTTTAGATGAGGTGGATGTTGGGACGTGGTGGGTCGTTTCTTGAACCAACAAATGTTAAATGTTGAGTTGACAGGACAGATGATACCAACCTCTAGATTAGATTAGATTAGATTAGATTAGATTAGAACATGCTGATCTCGGTGTCTGAGGTTTGTTGTTTGGGTAGAAGCAGTGTTTTCTAGCTTCCTCTTCTCCGTTAACAAAGGCCTTGCTCTGTGCTCTGGTTGGGACCAGCTCAACCAAATCATTCTTTTTGTTTCATTTTCCACAATAATTTACTGGAAAAGACAAAGCGAAGATAACAGCGCCTGGGGGGAATAAAAGATTCATCTTGATTGGGTGCAAAACGGGTTTAGAGAACTTGTTGTATCGCTGTTGCAAAGTTCACGGCCATTCATGATGTTGTTCAATTCCTTGAGAGGTGATTATTAAACGCTGCCGGCAAATTGAAAAAAAAATCATCAGCAACTCTTTACTGGGGTGTCACGATAGTAAAAAAAAATTAAAACCCTGATGCAAACACCCACAATGTTGATTTGCACCACAGGACGATGGAAACCGTGATAACCCAACCACAACAATTTGATGATTTGAATTTGAGCCTGTTTTTGACCCGACTTGACCGAGAGTCGGGTCGAAGGATCAGATGCTCCCGACCGGTCGGAAAAGATCTTTTATCGGGCGTCTTCAGGGTGATTGGGCAGTCGAATCACGACTGGACGCACCAGAGTGAAATGTCGGCCACGTTGTTTTCTCCCTTGTCAAAGTAAACCAACTTCCACCTACGCACCATGGAAATGGAATTTTTATGTAAAATCTCTGAAATTCGCGAGGCGTCACCTGCCTCAGCAGTGTAAGAAACAGTAAAACAAACCGTGGTTTTGGAGAATCCGTACAGCTCTGGTTGAAAACCCTCTTACCAAACCATGAGACCTCCCTGTCAGCGCAGCACAAAGGGGACAGTCCACTCCAACAGTCTGTGGAGGCCCCACGCTGCAGCAGCGCTTACTCTATTGTGGACAGTGTGACAAGTGGAAGCCCGGAGCTGTGAATAGAGCAGCGGCCGTTACATTATACACAGGCCTGACAGACAGAGAGGGGCTGTCGAGTTCCACCGTCACTTCACTCGGCTCCGAGGTGTCTTTGTGATGCAGCCAGACAACACCGTCCTGCAGGTACTGATGCCACAGAGGCCCCCTCCACTGTGAGCAACTGTTAGAGACTCGCCGACTAGAGAGAGTGGAGGTCGACGCAGAGGTCCTCCGTCTGTGGCGAGGGGAGCTTGTGTTAAAAACTGTTTTATGAACGTTCCCTCTCTGTCTGAAGTCCTGAGGAAAAACCTCACGCACACTGGAAGACCGACTGCGGGAAAAAATACTGACTGAATCGCTTCTGCTTCCTCAGATATGGCCGTCTCCATTTTTGTTATCACATCGGAATGTGTCCGGGTTAAGATGATCACTCCTCTTCAGCATTGTCTGAAAAAAATATTTAAACTAGAATGTTACTCAGTGGAGCTCAAACCTCCACATGGCCCAACATTCCTTAAATTCCATTCAGCCTTATAACTAAGCCAAAAAAACAATGCAGATCATGAAAACCTAATTTACACTACGCGCAGATTTTATTCACAACATAAAATCACCTACACCCGTATGAAGTCACACTTAAATCTGATAGATCCAGATTCATTACATGGATCTGCACCACATCTCTCATATAAGTCTGAATATAACAAAGTTTGTTTTCATTAAGATCTATTAATCAATTATTCCCTGGGAAACCAGTGAAAATGCAAAAGATCTGCGCCAACAATCCCTTAGTTCTTTCTTGGTCCCTGTTTCAACCAACCAACGAACAGACGGACATGTGTATAACCTTTTCAGTTTGGAGACACGATGCAAAAGCTCGGCGTCGGCCCGACGGCCGGTTGGCGGCCGCGCTGACGTTTTCCGGTAAGACGAAGGTAAGAATTCCTTTTCTCCTTGACGATGTCAAACCGTCCTGGACCGAAGGCCCGATGCTCACTCCTTCTCCAGACTCCACCATCAGGATGATGTTCTCGTGTTGGCGTGCACCGTCCTTTAACGGAGCCGTTCGATCATGTTTCATCATGACGCGTAGTGGAGGGGGAAACCCTCAGGTGTCTGTGATGTTTGCAGCTTCCTCTGCGACGTCCTGCCGTGTCACATGTGGTCGACTCTGGAACGGAACAGTTGGTTGCCCGGCTCGAGCAGCGTCTCTGGAGGTTGTGTGTTTTCAACCTCTCTGGTCCGTCTGCACTTTGCCTTTGGAGCCACTTCAGCTGGACGTCCTCTTCCAGGCCCAAGTGGCTTACAGTCATAAATCATCTCTATTTCTGGAGAGTTTGTGCGACTGTGGGCAGATGAATATCTCGGCTCTTTGAGGGCGACTTTGTCGCCATCTCCACCTTAAATCAGCAGGTCTTGCTCTGCGCTTCATGTTCTATCGATGTATTGATCTGTCGACCGTACGTGGTCGTCAGCGGTTCGCTGTGGGACTCGCACAGAGCAGCTCAGTGACCTGCTGCTGCACCTGGGAATCTTCTCTGTATTCAGAGGTTTTTATAACGTGGAACACAAGCTGGAATCAGACATGACACCTGTTTTGTTTCTGTATTTTAGCTTTTTATTCATCCACCTTCCTGTCTAATTTCCCCTCTCACCTTTCCCTTCCCACCAGACTCATTATCATAACTCAGAATATGATCGGGCACTGAGTGAGTTGATCGGGCCTAACGCCCGCCGGGACATCAGGCCGCGAGGTTTCTCCGCTCCGCCCGTACACGGCATCGCCTCAGGGTTGTTTCTCTCCGTTCCGTCAGAGTCCATCTCTGCTCCCGGATCAGTTCCTGCGCTCAGAGAAGCTGCGTTTCCTGACAGTGTGTTTTCTGTGCGTTGTCATTGCTCTCCGGAGAGTTTGACATGTGTCCCGTCATCCTGTCCGAGAAGGTCAGAGGTTGAGCTTCTGCCCCAGTCGAGGTCCCTGTTGAAATGTCTGAGTTTGGAATCTATACTATTTTTTGATTGGACGATTTCTCCGAACCAAGGCAGCTTCAGTTCTAAGAGCTTCAAGGCGAATCTATATCTGTGCTTCCTTGTTGAGGTTGTGTTTTATAACTGCACACGCACTCTAACCTTATATACAACGGACAGACACGGGAGTGGTATCAGTCTTTCCATCTCACTATTAGCAAGAAAGCAACCGGGCGAATTTTCCCAGAATGACAAACCTTTAACTCTTAAGCTGACATGGAAATGAAAAAGTGCTGGGGATAAATTTGTGCACAACAACTGCATTTACGTGTCGACAGAAGAACGAGAGACACGGATAAAAGCTTCGGATACAGCAGAGTATCGGAACTCCAGATGAGATGATTAGACGCAGGAATCCTTCACCGCCGGTCGTCTTCCTCTTTGTCTTCGTGTTGTTGTTTGTTGAACTGCCGACTCTCCCCCCGGATTGGCGCCGACCTCTGACCTCCTCTGCAACTGCAACTTTGTCTTATTGTGCAAAAGAAAAAGCTCAGCACAACGCTGTCGGCGCTGGCCGCATACAGAAGCGTCTCAGGGTACAATCCATAATTGCCAGGCGTCCTTGAACGAGAGGCACATATTTATCATGCTCACATCTTTTATTAAAGCTGCGTAGGACGCTATTTAGATATTGTTCCATGTCTTTTTGCAGCGTGAGACAAATGTGGAGGTGTTTGTGAAGTTGCGTGACCTGCGGCATATTTATAATATTTACAACTAAAAACATTTTAAGCTTTTTCCTCTACGCTTTCCGTGCGAGGAATCCGTCTGAATTCAGTCCTTCCATTGGACGACTCTCCGTCCTTCGGCTCGATATTCACAAAGTTAAAGAAAGTGAACAAAACAAGCGCACTGTGCTTGTGTCGGACAACCTTTACATGATTAAATGCTCAGGAGAGTTTCACGTTTTTGACTCAGCTCGTGGAACGGGATCTGTGCGTTTGTACTTTGATTCAGCTCCGTTCTGCAGATCGGTCGACCACCTTGACTTTATGAACCCAAGAACGGCGTTCCTTCTTTGGAAACAGAGAGTGAAGAGTCAAAATGTGAGAAACCAAAGATGAATCGACGAACTTTTGGAAAACGCATCAGTGTGTGAGCTGCACCATTTCCTTGAGCCCATGATGAAAGACATGCACATGGCCATATGTTCATGTTCATTAATATTTATCATTATGTGTCTAAGGTTCCATGATTTTATTAAAACCACTTTTAGAAAGTACTAGAATATTCCGTGGCAATATGACTTTGGGCTGTAAAGCTGCGCATTGGAAAAGAAAATGATGGCTACATAAAGTAAGATCTGCTGAATGTGTTCTGAGTTAGTGCAGATCTTCACCCGCCGCTCCTCCGTCATCTGTCAGGTCTGCGGTTTTGTAGCCTCCACGATCAAAACCTGCGAACGCTCCGAACATCAGCCGTCACTACTTTATCCCCCCCCCCCCCCCCCCCCCAACCTAAATATTAGCACATGCTATATTTACATACAGTATCTGCCTGGGAGCCTTGTGTAACCTGGCTTTGATTCAGCACTGTTGTGACCCATTTCCCAGATCAATGACATCTGGAGGAGGGAGGGAGGGAGGAGGGAAGGTGGCAGGGAGGAGCCCATGATGTCTAACAAACGCGCCCGGCGGGAGGTAACCTCTGGAGCAGGTAGCGTGGCGGAGGCTCTAAGCGAGGCCGACGTCCGACTGTGTTTCGTAATGAGCAGATGCTGCCGCGATGGAGGAGGAGCAGGGAGGAAGGAGAGCAGCGGAGGGAGGAGCGGAGACAAAAGGGAAGGGAATGAGGAAAGTGAGGAATAAATGAGGTGAGGAGGAAACGAAGCAAGGAAAGGAGACGGGAGGAAGGAAGAAAGGAAAGAGGAAAGTGAGGAAGGGATTGGATGAGGACTCTAATCCCCAAAGAACCTTCAGCAGCACCTCCGACTGTGTGTGTGTGTGTGTGTGTGTGTGTGTGTGTGTGTGTGTGTGTGTGTGTGTGTGTGTGTCTGGTCGGTAGGTCGCATTTTAACTCTGGGGAAAGTGGGACGTTTTACAAACACACACCCACGTGCATGAGCTAATACAAGGTCACAACATGCTGCAGCCAACCAGCTGACAACTAAAGCTTCCACTAGTGTGTGTGTGTGTGTGTGCATGTGTGTGCATGTGCGCGTGTGTGTGTTGGGGGGGTGATTAATGCCGTGTAAATCTCTTCCTCACACATTAACACTCACAGTATTAATCTACAGTATCCACAGTAAAGACCTTTGAACACAAAGTCAAAATGCTGGCGTCTGAAATTGTTGCGCATTTAAAAAAAACAACTAATAATACGACGTCACGTCGTGTCAATCACGTTTACGTCCCGACTCCGAATTTCAGAGCCGCGCTGAGCGAGAACACGACAAATCAAAAGAAAACCGGCCACAACTGCATCAATGAAATTAGAATTTTTACAATTTTAGACTTTTAAACTGCAGTTTCTTCATATTCTTACAAAAAAACACCACAAAATTACTTTCACTATTCGAGCTGTTGAGTCAAATGTTCAGGGTTTCATTTTAGTTTCAAGTTTTTTCCAGCAAACAAGCTTTATAATATTAAATATTATAATATAATTAATATTAACGTCGCACCGTGGGACCAAAAGTTTTTAAACACTTGACCTGTTTCAGAGTTTGTGCTCATTCCATGAAAACTTCTGAGTGTCAGTTTGATCATTTCATGTTTCTATCTGAGTAAAGTATAATTAATATTGTAAACCCTGCGTGACTTTGTGCACACTTCAGTTGCTTATACATTTTTTTGATCTAAGAACTTCTTTTTTTTTCTGTGGCTCTTCAAACTGCTCCTACATTTTTTTTTAAATTACCTCCTCTCTTTTTTTTCAAAACATTATTTTTTCCTCCAGCCAGCTTTTCCAATTTTTTTCTCTTTTTTTCAGAACATTTTTCCCCCCCCCTCATTGATGAGCCATTTTGCATGGAATGTGTTTCTTCTGCGCTGCGTTGCCTTGAGGTGTAAGACGTCCGTATCTATCCTCTTGTAGGTGGAGCGGCGTCGAGCGGCGTGCTGGAGAGGCCGGCCGGACAAAACAGACAAAACTAAAGACACAAAGAGCATCGGCCCTTTTCTCTTTCCCTCCTCCTCCGATTTATCACAAAGAAAAAACGATTAAGTTTTTCTTTTCTTTTTTTCTTTCCCCACTCTGCTGCAGCCATGAGGATTTTTGTTTCCCTCCTCCCTTCTTCCCTCCTCGTCGGTGGTCATGAACTTTTTTTACATTTTTTTCCGTGGAGGAGAATCGAATCCCCAAAAATCCGATGATTTTTTCTTGTTGGAGAAAATGTCCCGATTAACAAGGAATCAGTGGTGTTTTGGTTCTTCTCTTCTCTTCTGGCCTCGCGCTTTTTTCAGGAGACGGATTTGTACTTGTCGTTTTTTTTGTCGACACTTTGCTCCTCTCTGTGTGGATGTAACCGAACCGAAGTGGACGAGTGGATTATCATGCTCCTCTTCTTTTCCTCCGTCCCCCCGTGTGAGAACTGAAGCTCCACTCTGTTTCTCCAGGGTCACATTTTATCTGCAGATTAAAAAAAAAAATCTCTTTTTCAAACACGTGACTGTTTTTACTTATGTTTTGTTCGGTAGCCCTGGTGCCTGTAGTTGATGAGTGACAGTCAGGGTTCGGAGGAGGACAGGGTGACGGGGCACGTAATCAGCCCACCCGCCGCCTCCTCCTCTCAACGGCCAATAGGAACTCTGGTAGGAACCGTGGAAACACTTTTCTGACCCCCACTCTTGCTCCTCAGATCGTCGTCCCCTCCCCAACTCGACTGGGACGTCTGGACCACAGTTAAAGGAGCAGTCTGACAAATATCTTTTTTTTGGGGGGGGGGGTCTTCTTATTTGCCCTGTGAGCCAGAGTCAGAAGAGCAGATGTAAATTGTGTGTGTGTGTGTGTGTGCGGTAGAGAAACTGATGCAGTTAGCCTATAGCTTAGCACGAAGGATAGAAGCAGGTTGGAAACTGCGAGCAAAGCAACGTCAACATACGCGTGTGTGTGTGTGTGTGTGTGTGTGTGTGTGTAGAACCGTCGCAAAGACTTGTTTCCACCGACACCTTTGTTTTTCAACTGCGAGGACAAAAGGAAAACTTCTTTAAAAAAAAGTTTACGATGTTTCAGACTTTCGTCAGGCCACAAACACATGATGTAGACATAACGCAGGACGAAATGAGCAATCACAAGACGACAGCAGCGGCTCCATGGAACAAAAAGTGAGATGAATCAGCTGTTTGAAATTAGAAAGAAACCAGTACGACATATATCTAAAAAAAATTATTAAGGTTTTTATACCATTTCAGCTCAAATAAGACGGCAACTTCTTGCAGTTGTGGCCTTTTGTAGAAAAATAAGTTGTGAGCAAATCACATGCAACAAACACAAGCGGTCCGTAGGGGGCACCACCGGGGCGTCGCCGCAAAGCCTTAGCTTGTTAGCTTAGCCTGCTAGCATATATACGTCATTCTGAAGCTAAGCTAACAGTTTCCTTCCTGCTTCTACTCTTTTAGCGAAGCTGAACGCGTCCTAAACTTGTTACGATTTCTTGCAAGCACTGATTCAACGATAATTATAAGAAATTGTTATATATATAAATATAATTGATACATTTAACGATATAATATATAATTCCTACAGAACAATCAGATTGATTATGGCGGAATGACGTGAAGGACTCATCTGTCCATCTTTCCTCTTCCTCCTCCGCTTAGCGAAGGTTTCATCTTTTTAAAGATAAACTAGTTTTTCTTGTTTTTGTTTTATTGCCGATCAGCTGCTGTCCAATCAACTCCTCTCAGCGGGTTCAGGTCGCCATCGACCTTGTCAATCAAAATCTGTCCAGACAGCGACTGCCAGTCACCTGTCGGACACGCCCCCCTCCCTCAGTAAACAAACCTGTGTAGGAGTCAGCTGGTCGTCGACACCTTATTAACAGATGAGTCACCGCTGACCGGCAGCCTGGACTCGTCGTTGTGTGTGTGTGTGTGTGTGTGTGAGAGCAGCAGTGTGTTTAAGTGCTGAACTATTACAGTATGATGTTTACGAGATATTACAGTTGTAACGCGCCGTGTGAGTGTGAATATATTTGTAGTCACCAGTGGTTTGCAGTAGGAATCGAACGGAGCAGCGTGGCGACCCGCTGCCGTTCCATGTGAATGTACTTTGTATTCAGAGGTTTTTTTATTACAATAAACAAGTGCTGGAATCAGACGTGACACTTTGTTTAGTTTCTCTATTTCAACTTTTGTGTGTGTGTGTGTTTCCTGTGGAGTGTGGAGCCAAAATGGCCGACACTGCAGCTGAAAGGAATCTGCAATGTGTGGTTCTGGTTAAAATGTATTTTGCATTTGAAGTTCATTTTAATAGGCAAATACAAAATGAAGCTGTGTGGATCAGTGGCACATACAAATACATTATACAGCCTAAGATAGTTTTTTATACATGTTTTATAAACACACATAACTTAACAGTAAAACACATAAAGAACATAAATGTCTTACTGCTAAACCAACAAAACAATACAGATCATGAAATCATCATCTCTGTGATGAAGGTTAATCAATAAATCTAATGAACCTACATTCTCGTCTGAACCACATGATCTCAGCTACACATCTGGTGAAGTTACAGGTTTCTAGATGTATTTTTTTTTACAGTACAGTGGCCTTATGAAACCGCATTTAAATCCTCTAGATCCAGATTTTATTTTTGATCTGCACCAAATCTCACACACTCACAGAATCAGTCCACTAAACATGTCAGATAATAAATAAAAAATCAACATTCAAAAATTGTCCCCTTGGAAAAAATGTCAAAAAAATAAGAATAAAATTGTGGCTGAAAGATATTGTTTTAAATGTCCTGGATCAACAGCAACATTTCATGGAGTCTTTATTGATCCACCAAGTTTACTGTAAATCTAACAAACAAACAAGTAAACAAACGTGTACAAAAACACTTAACAATTAAAAAAAAAAACTGTCACAAACAAATTTCCATCAGCTCTTAATAACAAGCAGTGAAATATCCCCTCGACATTTCTTTAAAAAAAGAAGTAAATCCTTTTCTTTTGTTCAGTAAACAGTCCGTCCAGCCAGGGGGGAATCAAACCGCGGACCATCTGCTTCAGGCGTTGCACTGTGTGGCGCACGGGCCGTAAACCAATCAGCTGTCGGCTTCTCGTCCCAAGAGTTTCCCCCTCACATCCCGACACATTCACTTTTCGCCGAGGACGTCCCTGCGGCTTCCCGTCCACATGTTTTTAATTGCATTGATCGATTCACGTATCATCTTAAGCGGCTTGATTATTGATCGTGGAAAGTGTTTACAGCGCTGGAGAATTAAGATGAATGCGGCGAGTGATGAGCGTGTTTAGATGTAAATCTAACGTATTAGACTGAAAGATCAATCTTCAGAGATCTGTTCAAAAATATTTTTTTTCCACATGCTTTTCTCGATGTTTAATGTTCAACATCAGAGTCAAGCAAACTGTCAGAAATCAGTAATACAGAGTATTATCATCACTGCAAATGTACAAACAAAATGTTCTACAGCTGATTAACTGATCCCGAATTCATCTCAAACCCAAAATGTATCCATTCATTCATTCATTCATTCATTCATCGTCTACCGCTTTATCCATTTAAGGGTCGCGGGAAAATGTATCCAACACGTTAAAATTTATCCAGCTATACGATGATGATGTGATCATTTATTTGGGTGTATTTTTACGAAATAACAGCCCCACATTAACCTCTATATGCTGCAATAATCCTAATTCTCTGCTCCACAGTATTTTTTTCATCGGCTTCTCATATTTCAAAATAAATGACTTCCATGTGTCTCGCGGTGATAAATTGCTCCAACAAACATTTAGATTTACTCACGGGAAACTTTCTCTGAAGTTTGTGTCGACTCGCTCTGGTACAGAACACTGCTGAACAACGCTGTCAAAACACAAAGAGGAAACTGAAGTGAACCTGTCACATTTCAGTTTCTTTAATCTTTGTCATATATCTGCAACATGAGGGAAAATAATAACCAGGGCTGAATATGGACAAGCAGCCGCCGCCGCCGCCGCCGTCCCTGCTGCGTCTGCACAAACTTAAACTCTCTGAGTTTTACATTTCTGTACTTTACTCTCATGGGATCTTTTTTTTTTATTTTGCTGCCGATCAAGAATAGTTTCCATAAAGAGCCGGACGACATGCAGAATATTTCCAAATGATATTTGCTGCTGAAAACAATTTTTTGGCAATGACTGCAAAGAAAAGTCTGTAACAGACCTGAACGCGGAACTGATCAGGTCATCCACAGATCACCAATCAGTCAATATTGATTCTTTGCTTTTCTCAGATTCATATCCTTGTAAATTTAATATATTCTTTTTTTTGGGTGGGGGGGGTAGCTCCAGCTCCAGCTCCAGCTTTCATTGATAACAGTAAACCACCCAGAACTTGAGGTGTAAGCAGAACGCATCATGAATACTTCATAGTTCTGTTCCCCGACATTATGTCCAGGAGGCAGCGGCTCTGCTCCCGTTTCATCACAGGCCCCCTTCTTTTTTTATTCCTGCAGATTACTGAGCTCGGCTTGTTTTTTCGCAGACAAATATTAATCCTGATCAAAGGTGAAAAAAACACAGAGCGACGATGAAGCGGCGAAGAGGCCGAGACAGAAACGAGTGATGGAGAACTGGGATCAGGTTCGTGTCCGACTCTTTTCTTTGGACACGCTGCAAATGTTCTTCTGCCGTTAACGCTCTAATGTGTGTTTGTGTGTGTGTGTGTGTGTGTGTGTGTGTGTAGTTCGACTTCTTTCTACCTTATGTTCTGTGGTAAATAGAGAGTGTGTGTTTTTCGGTGTCTCCATACTTAGTGCTGCTGTTATATTTTAATTAAAGCCGAACGGCGGCCTTAATTACTGCCATGATAAACAACACCTCGCTCTCTCTCTCTCTCTCTTGTCATCAAAGCACGACAACGCTCGCCCAGATGTAGACGCACACACACACACACACACACACACACACTGAGCCTGTGGTCGGTCTCGGCGGTGCAGCAGAACTGTGTTTATGGCTGTTAATGAAAACTGAGGCCAGAGTCCCAGAATCCCAACGCTAATCACCATCCAAATCTCTGGACAGGAGAGAGAGAGAGAGAGAGAGAGAGAGACATGGAGAGTGAGAGGGAGAGAGACAACTTTCAGAGACCACTACATTTGATTACATTCATGTCTGAACAAGCAGAGAAAGCTGAAAAAAGATTTTTAAAAAAGGGAATATGTGGAGAAGCAGCAGCATCCTTCGCTCTGTGTGTGTGTGTGTGTGTGTGTGTGTGTGTGTGTGTGTCCATGCGTCCATTCACACAGTCAAAGGTCCAGTGTGTATCATCAGAGAATGAAACATTATCTTCATCACTGTATGATCGTGTGAAACCGACGACTGTCGTGTGATTGTGTTGGAATGAGCCTTGACATCCACTGTACGTCGGCAGCGGCTCCTCTTCTCTCCGCCACCTGCTCCTCAGGGTGCACTTGTGTCCTGGTTAATTGTAACTACTGTAATAAATCACGTCTCTTACTGTAACTCTGCTGCTCACAACTGAAACGGCCAGATCAGATCAGGTCTTAAAGAGATTAAACCCAAACGATCACTTTTGGATCAGCGGCCATTTGGACTGTGAATCGTCCTCCGCTGCCCTCGACCAAGACCGTGTCTGCACACACACACACACACACACACGCACACTGTGTGTTCAGGTCTGGACAGTCCCCCTTAATGAGGAAACCGAGGACAGACTGGTTTACAGAGAAACCTTCCAAATCCCATTACTGCACGTGTGTGTGTGTGTGTGTGTGTGTGTGTGTGTGGGTCTGAGTATGTGGGTGGTTTTATGAGTAGGAGTGTGTATCATGCATGTGTGTTCTTTGTCTCTGTGAGTCCATATAAGTCTCTAAGTTGTGTGTGTGTGTGTGTGTGTGTGTGTGTGAGAGAGCGAGAGCGTGTGTTCGTGTGTGTGTGTGTGTGTGTGTGTGTGTGTGTGTGAGAGAGAGCGAGAGCGTGTGCGTGTGTGTGTGTGTCCCACTCTGTCCTCAGTAAACAGCGACTTCTCATTAAAGCTTTCCGCTTGGCTGCCAGCGAGCACCGAGTCCTGGAACCTGGATAATCCACTCCCCAACACACACACACACACACACACACACACACACACTAAAGCTCTTTCCAGCCTGCTGACTTACTGCACTTACATCAACTCGACAGTCACCTGGAGAGAATAAAAAAAATATGGAAGAAGAAGGTGGGGAAGAGATAAAAAAAGAAAGAAATGAAGAAAAGGATGAAGGAGAGGAAGATGAGAAGGAGAAGGTGGGGAGGGGGGGGGAAGGAGGGAAAGGGAGGTGTCAAGAGAAAATTGGCAGAGTTTGAGTATCACGAGGAAGAGCAGCGAGAGAGAGAGAGAGGGAAGATGAAGAGGCAAGGACGTAGATCCTCGGGATGAAGAGAGGGAGGGAGTGGGGGAGGAAGAGGAGAAGGTGAGGATGAAGTGGAGAAGGAAGAAAACCAGGAGGAGAGGAAGCGGAGGATGAGAAAATGAGGAGAAAGACGAGGAGAAAGGAGAGGAAGATATAAAGCAGAGGATGAGGATGAGGAGGAGAATAAGGGAAACTGAGGATGGAGACGAGAGACGGATGGAGGTCGGACAAGTGGTTCCCCCCCCTCCTTTACCTCCTCCTCTCGTGTCGCCGATCTCCTCCTCCCTTTTCCTCCTCTGGACGCTGAGGAGGAAAGAGGCCGAAGGAACGGCGGGATGAGAAAGAAAGAACGAAAGAAAGGCGGAGCTGTAGGATGAGAAGAGGGAGGAAGAATGGAAAGAGGAGGAGGAGTTGGAGGACGTGAAGGAGGAGGAGATGCAGGAAAGTAGAGAAGCTGCAGAAGCAAAGGAGAAGAAGAGAGACGTCCACGGAGGAGCAGTAAGAGGAAGAGGAGGAGGAGGAGAAACGGAGAGAGGCCCTCAAGTGGCAGCGGAGAGGAAGATGGAGGAGGAGGAGGAGGAGGAGGAGCAGAGGGAGTGGGTGTATTTACCAGGTTAATCCTCTCCCATTAGCGGCTCCTCTGTGAGCTGTAAGGATTAGCCTGTTTGTCTGAGCTCCCGTCGGTCGGGGAAGCAGGGGGGCTGCGCCCGCCCCCGGTGGCCCGGCCACGAGCCTCCGACGGCGGGCGAGGGGCCGCCGCTGCCGCCCCCCCCCCTGTACTTCCTCCGTGCTGGAGCTCGGCGAGGACTCGCCGTTCGCTCCTTCGTTAGTTTGTTTGCTCTGCGCGTGGTGCTGCATCGCCAATGACGTGACGGACGGGAGAGCGTCTCCTTGGGCAACGGTTTAGAGGCCCTCCCCTCAATTAACCTCTTGGCATGGCTCTCTCTCTCTCTCTCTCACACACACACACACACGTATTCTAGATATAACTAGGGCATTGATATGCAAGATACAAAGTCACGCAGCCCATGCACGGATCAGGTCAGGTGGAGGCTGCTGCTCATAATTCATAGCACACGGGCCAAGACACACACACACACACACACACACACACACACACACACACACACAGAGTAAAACACACAGCTTAGCAGAGGACGCTGTATTTACAATTCGGGTCACACAGGCAGAGATAAAAACACACCGAGGCGAACACGGGTCAGTGATGCTGCCGGTGCTTCTAATGCAGAGCACACACGCACACACAGACACACAGTTTGAGGGCAAAGCATCACTTAGGATGTTTGTGATGCCGAACACAGGCTTGGTTTAACACTGAACACACACACGTACTCTACACAGTTACACACACACACACACTTACACTCTCTCATATATACACACACACACACACTCACACACACTAGACCCTCCGCTCTCTGTCGATACGACACGGATACGGAGGCGGAGCAAACAGAAAGAGCGGAAGAAATGTGAAACGTCAACTACTTCCCATCCCGACCGCCGAATCGGATCCTCTGACACTTTCTCATTTTTCCCGTCAGTGTGTCGTTCACGTCTGTGTGTGTGTGTGTGTGTGTGTGCGTGTGTGCGTGTGTGCGTGCGTGTGTGCGTGTGCGCGTGTTGCTGCTGGAGGGAATGTGGGGCAAACGTTAGCTTTCGTGTAACCTGCAGCATCGCACGGGTGGAGCTGCTGAAGAGGGGTGGGGGTGGAGCCTGGGAGGCAAAACTGAGGGAGAGAAAGTCTGACGGACTGCAAGCGGCACGCAGACGGGCGGGTCTTCACATCACATCACATCACCGTGTGTGTGTGTGTGTGTGTGTGTGTGTGTGTGTGTGTGTGTGTGTGTGTGTGTGTGTGTGTGTGTGTGTGTGGCAACTATTACATGTGAATTTAAATGTGTGTGTGTTTTTGTTTCCGGGTTGTGTATCTAAGAGAATGCAAAGGGGTTGGGGACATGACTGTGTGTGTGTGAGAGAGACATGGACGGGAAGTGCTGTCCAGGGGGAAGATCTTCTTCTGCTCCAGTTATATCGGTCAGACACCAGCGCAGGCCTCCACGGTCCATTTCCTGTCCATTTCCTGTTGACCTCTGACCCCTGGCGACTGAGTTGAGGTCCTCCGGGTTTGGATGGCGTGTGTGTGTGTGCGTGTGTGTGTGTTTGGGTGGTATTCCCCTCGTGGACCTCGGAGGCAAAATCCAAAAATAAATGAAGCGAGAATTGAGGGCGACTTCTTCTCCGCTCGCTGCTCACTGCCAGCGAACAAAACTCATATTCACACACAAGAATAAATAAAAACCGACACATGATTATAATCTATTTAATCAGAATAATTCAATTTAATGTCAGTCACTGAATAATTTATGATTCCACTGGAACAAATGCACGATTTCCTCCTGTCTGATTAAAAAAATGTCTTTTAGAAACGAAAATACATATTAATGACGTGTTTTTTCTGTTTTACAACTTCCTGTCGCTGTCACGGCTTCCTCCGCCCTCTCGTCAGGGGCGTCACAACACGGTGGGCAGAGCAGGCCTAACGCCCTGGGGCCCCCGAGCTTCTTCTTTTTTTGTTGTCTTCATATTTCAGCATAAACTGCAAAAAACAGTTTCTCGACAAATGTGAGTTTCTGCTCTGATATTTTCACGTGTTTGTGTTGTTTGTGGGATTTCGGTTGTTGCTTGGCAACTAATCATGGATTAGAGTGAGTGGATTTGCTCAGTCGTCTGTTTCATGCTGCTCTGATTTGTCGATGTGCACTTAAGTTTTGGGTGGAAATCTGATAATGAGATGATAACAATTGGATTACAAAAATAATGTACTCTAATCTATAAACTTTTGGATTACTTCAAAATCAAATATTGAAAATATTGCACCTTATCACAAAAAAAATGGACGCAACCGCAAAATTTTGAGTTCCACAAATTAAATTAAAATAACCCCGGAGATTGAATCAATTATGGAGATAATTCTGCAGCCACAGATGCTCACGGGCTGCATTCGATTGTCATATTTCTGGAGAATGTGCGCAACAAGATGGCTAGCGGCAACATCGGCGAAATTCAGCCATAAAACTTTCACCATCTGCCAATCCTAACGCTAACTGTCTGCTGACACACCTGCCGTCCTCTCGTGGATGCTAACTGCTGATGCTAATGCTAACTGTCTACTGACACACATGCCGTCCTCTCGTGGATGCTAACTTCTGATGCTAACGCTAACTGTCTGCCGACACACCTGCCGTCCTCTAGTGGATGCTAACCGCTAACGCTAACTGTCTGCTGACACACCTGCCGTCCTCTCATGGATGCGCAGCCTCTGCTGAACTAGAAGTTTCTGGTTTTCTTTGCCTCACATTTGCATATTTGAGGACAGAAACAGAAGAAAAATACTTTTTGGAGTGGAGCGGGACCAAGTTGGGCTTTAGAAGACTTTGCCCTCTTCCCCCACAGAACACAGACACTTCATAGAGTTCAGTATCTCGGCAGATGTTAATATTCCAAGGTGCGTCTGCTCTTAATTCCTTGTCGGTGTTTCCTCTTCCTGTCTGCAGCTGTGACCTCCCTAATTTCCCCGCAGGGATCACAAAGTTTCATCTTCTCTTATTAAACTTAATTTGCAGCGTGTGTGCATGTGTTTTCTCCCTCTGCTCAATGACAAGGAGATGCAGCCATGCGCTAAATTGTCCTTGTCATCTGCGTGTCGCCAGCAGAGTCGGTAACCTTAACGAGGGCCGCGTGTCCGCTCGCTGCCGCCAGCGCTCGGTGGCGCGGGGTGGTCAGAGGTCGGTCGTGGTGATCTGGTCTGGTGAAGGTGTGGAATTCAAACAAACACTCGCGTTCTCCCGCATCGTTTTTGATCCTTTTTTAGAAAAACAAAATCTGTGGAACATCATTCATCATCATCATCATCATCATCATCATCACCGTCATCGTTCTGCTCCGTGACGACTGTGGTCATGGCGACGTCACTCATCAACACCTGCCCGAGGTTTGAGCCTCCGGTTTTCCTCATCCGGATAAAGATGCAGATGCAGATTTGTACGTTATCACTCGGACGGATACCGGGTCAGTGTGTGTGTGTGTGTGTGTGTGTGTGTGTGTGTGTGTGTGTGTGTGTATACGGTGTGTTTACTGACTCTCTCACTGCAGCAAGGCCTCGCTCGCTCGTTCTCTCCCGTCACTCAACTGATCTCCACTCATCTCTTTCACGGAGCTTCCCACGCACACACACACACACACACACACACACACACACACACATATCTATCGCTTTTCACAGTGATTTGATTCCGATTTCTTTCCTTCAATCACTTTCTTGGATGCTCTCTCTCTCTCTCATAGTGTCTCCTTTGTAAAGGGATCCTCAGCTCTGGCCTGCATTTGCATGGGCGGGAGCCAATAAGGCGTTTGGCTGGAGGGGGGCGGCTGAGCGAGAGCAGAAGCAGAAGAAGAATCTCATTTCCATATATAACGAGGCCCTTTCCCCCCCCTCGGGCAGCCAGGGGAAACAGAAAAGCACGAGAGAATGGATTTATATTTACGTATGGTTTTGTTAAGAGATCTTTTTTTCCCTTTCCCCCCCAGTGGTTGAAGTCGGTCCAGGAAGACAATTATGCGTCGGATTGCGAGCGTGAGAGAGATTTTATTTCTGTCGTTTTCATTTTATTTCGTCTTTT
Source organism: Scophthalmus maximus (assembly GCF_022379125.1). Classification (NCBI taxonomy): domain Eukaryota; kingdom Metazoa; phylum Chordata; class Actinopteri; order Pleuronectiformes; family Scophthalmidae; genus Scophthalmus; species Scophthalmus maximus. The sequence goes on along the minus strand of NC_061523.1, from coordinate 23,790,690 downwards.
CTTGCTCTCGGTGCCTCGGCGTCGTCCCCCAGAACAAGAGAAAAGGAGGAGAATAAAGATTTGGTTGGAACCACAGCGAGGATGAGAAGGAGGTTAGGGGCGATTTCCTGCGTCCTCACCTCTTCTTCAGGTTTTTAGTTGTGCGTCTATCAAAGCGGCAGCGTCTCTGCCTCCTCCTCTTCTTCTTCTTCATCTTCTTCGCCGCGCAGCTCGAGGAGAAATGAACGACCGTTGCTCGCTTCCGTCGCGTTCGCTGAGGGGGGAGAAAAAATGTTTCAAAAAGAAGGAGAAAACTTTCTACATCAGGACAATCTGCGAGCGAGACGCCGTCGCCGAGAGTCGCCTTTTCATTTTATTTTATTTTTTATCAAACAAGACTAAGAAGAAAAAGAGGAGCGAGTGAGAGAATAAGAAATTAAGGCATCTTATATTCTCCAGGATTGTTTTTTTTTGTTCTTCCTTTTTTCTAATCTGCGATGCAAAAGAATTAAAGCGTGGAGCCGAGCTGTTATCTCTCGCACGCAGCATGAGGGAAGAGAGAGGGAGAGAGAGAGAATAGGCCAGAGCTGAATAATGAATCAAACACACTCCAAAGCCTCTTTTTTTTCACATTTCCTACACTTCACCTTAGATATTGAGAGGCCTACTTCTCAGGCAAAAACTGGAAAACTTTGCGAGAAGCGGGGGGGGGGGGGGACGGAAGGAATTCCCCCCGTCCTCACTTTGTCTACTCCACCCCGGGACGTTGACTGATGTTGTTTTGCAGCTCGACGCGCCCGCTCGCTCGCCCCGCTGACACTTTTGCATAATGCGGCCCGAGCGACTGATCTGAGCAGCTGGAGGGCCGGTGATGAATGCTCGGGGAAGTGGGCGGCGTGTGGAGCGAGCGAGGCGAGGCGAGGCGAGGCTGCGGAGACGACGCGACGTGACACGTGGGGGTGAAACACGAAAACAAACAGTGAAGTTAATCATGTTAATCAAGCTTCCTGTGTTGAGATCAGTGGCTCACAACAGGAAGTCCAACACCCGCTTCTATTGGATTTACAGACGTACTGTGACTAATATACTATAAGAAAGTCACTCAGTAGAGCTCACACCTCCACCAAGACCCAACAGTTCTTATATTCAATCTATCTCTCACACTCAGGGCCGGCCCGAGGCATAAGCGGGCCAAGCGGCTGCTTAGGGCCCCCTGGCCACCAGGCACGATACAGCAACAGTCAGTCCGACAGCGTATAAAGTAAAAGATAAAAGGCAATGTCACAAAAAGGAACACGCATGACTAATAGAAATGTTTTACCATAAACATTCTCCGGCTAGCTACAGCCGTCAAACAAGCCTTCGGTTCAGGCGAGGTATTTTCAGCTAACGTTAGCTCGCTAACCATTAGCTAAGAAAAATATAACGACAGCTAAATTCCACTCAGTACTGTGTCACTTTGAATATTAAAGAGCAAATAATTAACACCGTACCACTATTGTGAGTTGGCTACTTTTAAGAATAAAAACGATAGAAGCATCCAGGCTGACGTTGGTATAATGTAGGAAACACAGCTACAACTAATTCAATTGAAAAACCGGTACCAGGGATTAAAGCCCCCGTGTATCATTTTTTTGCGGCATCTGGTGGTAAAGTTGCGAACTGCAACCAACTGAGCGACCGACAGGGGACACGTTATGGTGTCGCACCGACGAGTCCATTTCCGTTTTCCGGCAGCGTCTGAAAGTTCAACGTGAACGCGACGTTTTCTGGAACCGTTTAGTTCAACAACCGTATTCAACACGACGTAGAAACATGGAGACTCACACGGAGGTCGGGTTTCAAAGTTGACGAAAAAGTTTTCTTGAGAAGTTCTTCTAAATATTACACACTGCAGCTTAAAGGTTAGTAAAAATGAATCTTGCTGGTCGAGTATGAACCTTGAGTCCTCGCTGAGACGGACGTGTTCGCTGGCTCCGCGGCCGACGTTGGGTGAAACACCGCGAGCGTAATGGCGCCGTATCGGTTGATAAGGGACGAGGACGTAGGAGCTGATGCAGTGGGAACCAGAAGCCTCGGCAGTTTAACATGTGGCCAGGTGCTAATGGTGCTAATGGAGCCCTCCAGTCGCTCCTGTCTGCATTGTGAAGTGCCAGCGGTGAACTTCAAACCGCCGCCGCCGTGACTTCACAGCTTCCAGGAGAAGATAATCTGATGTTAATTACCACGGGGTGCCAACAAATCACTCGCAATCACGTCAAAAAACATGAAGGGGCCCTTCATGCATCATTATGGCTTCACCGAGACGACCGAGGCACGAGCCTTTCGCCATGACACCCGCCGCTTTGCATAAGTCACTTCATTATCCCGCCCACATCATTTCACCGCCGTGACAGCGGGGGGGTTCTTCCCTTCTACAGCCTCCATCATTTCTTCCTTCACATTCACTGTCGTCGGTTCCCGGAGTACAATGACAACCTGGCGGAGCCGCACCTCCGGCGCTTATGTGGACGGGGGGGTGCGGGAGGTAATTACAGACTTTTTTCAGCTCTTCACTATAATCTATTGCCCTAATCAATGCATTTAGAAACATTTTTATAAGTCATTAATTCAATTTGCATTTAAATGATCTCAGCCCTGCGCTTTCCACATCCTCCTCCTCCCGCTGCTCAGGGTCACGGCATGGAGCGTGTCCCAGCATGCACTGGGTGAGAGGCAGTCAAGTCTGTCGCACGGCTACGGAAGAAAAAAAAAGGCCCAACGACTGATATTACACATGGAAATTAATAGAGCTGCCCCGGAAAAGTCAAAGATTCAGTGGAAGCGACAAGGAAAACGGAACAACTGCCTCCGACTGTGATCACAGACGACGGTTATAAAACTCTTAAAGGTCAAACTTCGTGCGGAGCTGTTGCTCGGCAGACACGAAGTTTGAATGTGCGAATGTTAGATTATGTAGAAAAATAGAACGACTACGACTGGATGGACTCCATCTGCTGATGAAGATCCTTTGCCATGGCAGAACAAATACACAATCAAATTCCTTTTCCTGTCATTGAACAGGACAACGAGCTTATTGTTATGAATATATATTTATCATACTGGTTTAGAGAATATACAGTCAAATGTGTGATGTTTTCTTCAGTGAGTAAATAATGAACTTTTGCAAACGTTTTTATAAGTAAAGTTTCATGAAATAATCAACTGGAGG
>NC_061523.1:23747500-23780000 GCF_022379125.1 Scophthalmus maximus | reverse complement strand
CCTGCCTTCTTTTAAACAACACACACACACACACACACACACACACTCGTAGACACAGAGTGGACTTTGATCGCAGCAGGTCTGGTCCTTCTTCCTCCCCGCTGGCTCTGGATGCTGCAGAGAGGAAGAACAGAGGCTGATGGGACATCGGGGGCCGAGGGAGCGAGGGAGCGAGGAAACAAAGGGAAGGAAGGACGGAGGATAAAAGACAGACGGACGAGGGGAGGAAGGAAACTGTTGGCAAAGCCAAGTAAGAGAAACACAAATAAGCAGATGAAAGAGGTGAAGAGATGAAGAGCGGAGTTCAGTCCTGCAGTTTCGGAGGTGAAATTAAGAGAGAAAAATCTTTTGGAGTAATTTTTCTGTCATCTAATAATTTGCTGCATCAAAGAACGAAGTCAGATTATCGTTTTTTTTAATTCGGCAAAAAATAAGTATGAATAATTTGTTTTAAATTATTCACTTCTCCGTGTGTCAAGGCTTCAGCAGCCTGCTGCGGAGGGAAGAAGAAAAGAAATGATCATTTCTATCAAACCTCTCTGTTGATAGTTGTTGCGTCTGGGGGACTTTTCTTTCTGTTGAATACTTGTTTGTGCGGTCGTGAGGACGGGAGTTCACCGACCGAGCCGAGTGGTTACACGTGTAACTACGCCTCGTCTCGTGGTGTTCCTCAGGGCTCCGTCCTGGGTCCTGCTCTTTTCCTCTCGGGTCAGTTTAGTAGCAGTGTGAGCTTTTGATGACGCCACCTGATCTTCAGCAGATGGACTCTGTCCCGCCGTCACAGAATTACACCTTCAACCATTTTGTTGTGTTTTATCGTTAGAAGACTTTTATGTAATTAGTAAGTAATTATGACGGATTCACAAAGCAACCGTGTTCGTAGGAGGAAGTCGGAGGCCTTGATGCTTTTCTTGCTAGGAGCGTTTTCAAAACTGCTGTGGCGAGTTTTTTTATTAATCAGGACCTGGTTTAATAAAAGTCTCCAGACACCCGGGGTGGGGTCCTACTTCAGATCTGTTTGATACTTCTACATAATGTTTTTCCTTTTCATTCATCGCCTCCTCAGAGGAGGTTATGTTTTCAGCCCCGTCAATTGGTTTTTCGCAAAGAACTACTTTTTATTTTCACGAAATGCGGTGATCTTCATGATTAAAAATCAGACATATTTAGCGGACTGATATCTTTCAGTGTGTAATTTGGTGCAGCTTGAATGATCTTATACGTCTGTGCTCTCGTTCCTGTCTGTATTTGATTTAACACTTTGAGCTTCAAACAGCGAGCAGACAAACTTCACTTCCATTCTTTCCTCGCAATGAACCAGTTTGTTTTTTTTCCCGCGGGAGATTCAGTCGTGGAATCCGTCTTCTCCCTCCGGCGAGGAAGCGTCGCCGAGCGACGGACTCCGCTTCTGTTACTTTCAGATTTCCAGCAGACGAGAGGAGGAAGGAACGTGTGTCACACTTTCACTGCCTCCGTTTACCAAAAGAAAGATTCTCACTTAATCTCACTGTGGGAAATAATAACGGGGAAGTTGATCTGCGGCCTTCCCGGTGGTTTTCCTTTTATCGCCCCGGCCGCTTTCTTTCAGGACAACGGGAAAAAGGCAAATATCACTGTTGAAATATGGACGCGAATCTCTGGTGTCGTCTGAATTTATGAGTAAACATAAAAAAAAGGAGGGTGGTCATAATTTATCACGTTCCTTGTTTTCCTCAAGTGCTTCCGTGAGGGACGGAGGACGATTCTTCTTTCAAACGTGTTCCAGTTTAATAGTTTCCTCTTTTTCTCGACTCATATTTGTCAAAATATATGGACACAATTAATGATTAAAACAGGAGAAGTTTCAATCTTTTTTTATATCATTTTTTCCTTTATTTATCTAAAACCCCAAACTTCCCGTCTGTTGTTCCGTCCCTTTTTTGCAAATGTAACAACAAATCATCAGTTTCTTCAGGCACGAATGAGGTCCAGATTTCCCACGAGATGTGATTCAGCTGAGCACATCGACACTCTACCTGTGCCGCCTGTCATGCCGCTCCTCCTGTCACATGTTGTTTTTTTCCGCGGCCGGTCATGCGCGTCAGCATCAGTCTGTCTCGCCGCGTCACTCGGCCGAGCGAGGAGGCGTCAGTCGGCCGCAGGTAGAGCGTCACCGCGGCGGCTGGCGGACGAACGCGCGCGACAGAAGTGATCAAACCTGCAGCCGACATTTAACACTTTGACAAAAGGCTGCGTGGTGACAGGACAGGAGGGCTTGATCTCTGTACGGTGGCCATGTTGGGACATTTCCCGGACTTTTCCTGGGGACTCAAACGTAGTCTGACAATTTAACGAAGCGACATCATTTGATTGCGACGACGTTTATGCCCCTGCGTATTGATTTCACTGACGCTTTTGTCCAAAGCGATTTACAGTCACTCATATCAGTGAACCTGTTTCCATGAAGTTCTGTGGAGGGGCGGGGCGTGAGCCGATTGAGAAGCCTGGAGCCGATCCGGATAAACAGGAGGATCCAGGAATTGTGTCCTCACTTTGTATAGAGCGTGAGCCTGGGCGGAGGCGTGTGGCAGTAGATCTAGCTCATGTCCATGAAGAACATGTAGTACTGTACATCCTGTAATACATGTGTCCCATGTGTATCAAATGGAAGCGATTTAGATTTTGCGGATCATAAAAATTCCGTCATACTTTATCAACTATGTTTCCATGTTAGTGTATTTATTTATTGTGGTTTAATTCAGTGTGAACTTTGTGTGTTTCTGCGGTTTTCCATAGTGACAGAGAGTGAGAGGATTTATAAGGGTCCCATTAATAAGCCCCACCCCCCCGGCATGTCCCCCTCCACCACATGATCCCCAAACGCATCCAGAGAATCGGCCGCCTCAGGCTGTGATGCTGCAAATTTATTCACTTTTGTGGGATAATTGAAATTTTTTCCCCTTCATAGTATAGGCTGATTCCACTGGGATGTGTGTGTGTGTGTGTGCGCTCCCCCCCCCTCTCTGGACTATTAATAATTGACTGGTTGGCGTTTCTCTCACTGTGCAGATTCATTTCACCTCGCTGCTAATTCGGTCCTTTTCCTCAGATCTGATCCGCAGGTTTCTCGCCGTTATATTATCACGTTATATTTGTTTATTTCACTGTGCGGTCGGTTGATGTTATTCGCAGGCGGCGGCGACGCTGCGGATATTTACGGAGGGTCGGCGAGTTTGATGTGCGAGCGTGTGCGTTAACTTCAAGCGACAGGCGTAAACAGCGACACTTTACAAACCTGATCGTGTGACGCGCGGGGAAAAAACCCCACATTGACAGGTCCGCACGTCCGGCCTGACAGCGGATTCACAGGAGCCGCGTCTTCTTTTACGCGCGGAGACATTAAAGGAAGAAAACATCCGTGTTCTTTTCAAACAATCTGCAGCTCATGTGTCGCTGACTCGTCCGTCACGCGTGATCACGTTTGACAGCTCCGCCACGAGGCGTCCGCGCCGATGGATGTTTGACCAAATGTTACGACCTTTCCCTTAAAATAAGTCGTGGAAGACGTCGAGTGTAGTCAGGTGGGTTTTTCCCACGGTTGATTTCCGCATCATCGTGAATATATATATTCGGCAAAAGTACGAAACTGATTCAGAAACCATTCTCATTTTAAAATTTGTGGGAACAACAAACCTTAAAGCTAAAATATGCTCACATAAGCATATATATATATAAAAAAACAACCACCAACAACCAAAAATGTTTAAACATAAAACTACTTGAATCGATTATCAAAATAGTTGGCGATTAATGTAGTAGTCGATGACTAATCGATGAATCGATCAGCTGTTGCAGCTCTACCCATGTAGAGAAGAACGTGTCTCTCAGGTGTCGAGGGAAGAGAACAGACTCTGGTGTCCACACGGAGACGATCCAAGACTCTGGTGTCCACACGGAGACGATCCAAGACTCTGGTGTCCACACGGAGACGATCCCAGACTCTGGTGTCCACACGGAGACGATCCCAGACTCTGGTGTCCACAAGGAGACGATCCAAGACTCTGGTGTCCACACGGAGACGATCCAAGACTCTGGTGTCCACGCGGAGACGATCCAAGACTCTGGTGTCCACGCGGAGACGATCCAAGACTCTGGTGTCCACGCGGAGACGATCCCAGACTCTGGTGTCCACACGGAGACGATCCAAGACTCTGGTGTCCAGGCGGAGACGATCCAAGACTCTGGTGTCCACACGGAGACGATCCAAGACTCCAAGACTCTGGTGTCCACACGGAGACGATCCCAGACTCTGGTGTCCACACGGAGACGATCCCAGACTCTGGTGTCCACACGGAGACGATCCAAGACTCCAAGACTCTGGTGTCCACACGGAGACGATCCCAGACTCTGGTGTCCACGCGGAGACGATCCAAGCCTCTGGTGTCCACAAGGAGACGATCCAAGACTCTGGTGTCCACACGGAGACGATCCAAGACTCTGGTGTCCACGCGGAGACGATCCAAGACTCTGGTGTCCACACGGAGACGATCCAAGACTCCAAGACTCTGGTGTCCACACGGAGACGATCCCAGACTCTGGTGTCCACACGGAGACGATCCAAGACTCCAAGACTCTGGTGTCCACACGGAGACGATCCCAGACTCTGGTGTCCACACGGAGACGATCCAAGACTCCAAGACTCTGGTGTCCACACGGAGACGATCCCAGACTCTGGTGTCCACACGGAGACGATCCAAGACTCCAAGACTCTGGTGTCCACGCGGAGACGATCCAAGACTCTGGTGTCCACGCGGAGACGATCCAAGACTCTGGTGTCCACACGGAGACGATCCAAGACTCCAAGACTCTGGTGTCCACACGGAGACGATCCAAGACTCTGGTGTCCACACGGAGACGATCCCAGACTCTGGTGTCCACACGGAGACGATCCAAGACTCTGGTGTCCACACGGAGATGATCCAAGACTCCAAGACTCTGGTGTCCACACGGAGACGATCCAAGACTCTGGTGTCCATACGGAGACGATCCAAGACTCTGGTGTCCACACGGAGACGATCCCAGACTCTGGTGTCCATACGGAGACGATCCAAGACTCTGGTGTCCATACGGAGACGATCCAAGACTCCAAGACTCTGGTGTCCACGCGGAGACGATCCAAGACTCTGGTGTCCACAAGGAGACGATCCAAGACTCTGGTGTCCACGCGGAGACGATCCCAGACTCTGGTGTCCACAAGGAGACGATCCAAGACTCTGGTGTCCACGCGGAGACGATCCAAGACTCTGGTGTCCACGCGGAGACGATCCAAGACTCTGGTGTCCACACGGAGACGATCCAAGACTCTGGTGTCCACGCGGAGACGATCCAAGACTCTGGTGTCCACGCGGAGACGATCCAAGACTCTGGTGTCCACACGGAGACGATCCAAGACTCTGGTGTCCACACGGAGACGATCCAAGACTCTGGTGTCCACACGGAGACGATCCCAGACTCTGGTGTCCACGTTAAGAACAGAAGGAAAAAAAAGGCCTCAGTTCCACGGAGAGAGAGAAAATGGACTCACAGTCTATAAAGGACAGATGACCGGCGGATCATGACCATGGGGAGAAGAAGACCAACTCCCCGGTGTCCACGCGGAGACAGAGTTAGACTCAGGTGACCACGCGGAGCCGTTGATGGGCGGAGGTGTCCACGTGCGGGAGATAATAGACCTTCCACGCGTCGACGCAGGAACATTAAACGGCTTCACTTGTCCACTAAGAGACGATAATGATCTCGGGGGCGTCGGCGCCGCGACGGTAATGGCTTCCCAGGTCTCGTCTTGGAGAAAGCGCGGCTCTCCGACGAATGATAATAGACTCCCAGGTGTCCGCGCCGAGACGACCACGGACTCAGGTGAGAAAATGTTCAAGTCAGAGAAGGGGAACTCCACAGTAGGCAGCTCATTATCTTTTTTTTTCCCGGGGTCCAGGCGAACTTTTTCCTCCCAGGGTGTTTTTGTTTCGTTCTCTTTCCTCGTACGAATGTTTAATTGTTGAGGACGTTTCTACCATCCTGCATCCCGAGCGTCATAGTTCACAGTGGTGAGTTTAAAGGGACAGTTCAGTGGTTTTGAAGTGGGGTTGTATGAGTTACTGAGTTAATGTGTCCCCTCGTGGAGACGGGGATCAGCGATGTCATTTAACGGAGTTCGGAGGAGAAGTGGAAGTAGTGAGAGTCGGAGTCCCACTGTTGCAGAGGGGACCACCGGGAAACATGGGACGTATGTATCCAGGTATTACTGCGCCAACTACATGGCCAAACTTAAACAGCTGTCGTCACTGGCGGAAAACTGAAAAAATTCTTCCTACGTTTCTCGTTGGTCCCCTCTGCAACAGTGGGACTCCGACTCTCACTACTTCCACTTCTCCTCCGAACTCCGTTAAATGACATCGCTGATCCCCGTCTCCACGAGGGGACACATTGACTCATACAACCCCACTTCAGAACCACTGAACTTTCCCTTTAAGCCTCGGCCGTCAAAGTGGATGCGGCGTCTGGCGGCGAGAGCTCGCCCGCATCATCGTGAACGCGTCGGGAGATGAGAATCGAGGGGAAGTCGCCGGACGAGCGGTCGGTCGCTCGTCTCCGTAAACGACGAGACAAAAGAAAACGCATGATCAACCCGATCGGAGACGAGCGGCGAGGAAAGGTTTACTGTACGGCCGCCTCCCGCGTGAAATTGATAAAGCGAGACCTAGTTTTTTTTCTTTTCTTTTTGAAAAAAAATAAATAAAATAGAAATAAAGACGAGAGCTCGGCTTTTTAAGCAGATGCAGATGTGCTGCGGCTGCCAGCTCTGATCCCGGACACAGTTTGTGTATTCAGGTCAGTTTGTGCATTCAAAGCAAACACAAACCATGTTCCTCTGCATCTTTAATGAGCCCTCACACACACACACACACACACACACACACACACACCAGGGCGCAGTGGTCAAATATTTATGGTCAGGAGAAGCCGCTGTGTTATTGTACTCGATATGGCTCCGGGCGTTTTTTTCTATTGCAGCAGCTTTGCTTCTTTTTCTCAGCCGCTGCTCGCAAATACAAAACGTTACAAATAAATAACTTTGCTCGTGTCTCTCTGCTCGCGAGTCTCGTTTCTCTCTTAGCCGCGGCCAAAACTCGTTTTTACACTCATTTATTCGTCTTTCATATGAATTCTGTCTCACATGATGCTGAAAGAGACGGTTCGTCTGTTAGCTGCTAATTAATCGTCGAAACACAACAGTTCTCTCAACACTATGTTCCCTCAACTCTATGTTCCCTCAACTCTATGTTCCCTCAACTCTATGTTCCCTCATCTCTATGTTCCCTCAACTCTATGTTCCCTCATCTCTATGTTCCCTCAACTCTATGTTCTCTCAACACTATGTTCCCTCAACTCTATGTTCCCTCAACTCTATGTTCCCTCAACTCTATGTTCCCTCATCTCTATGTTCCCTCAACTCTATGTTCCCTCATCTCTATGTTCCCTCAACACTATGTTCTCTCAACTCTGTTCCCTCAACACTATGTTCCCTCAACTCTGTTCCCTCAACACTATGTTCCCTCAACTCTATGTTCCCTCAACTCTGTTCCCTCAACACTATGTTCCCTCAACTCTATGTTCTCTCAACTCTATGTTCCCTCAACACTATGTTCTCTCAACTCTATGTTCCCTCAACTCTGTTCCCTCAACACTATGTTCCCTCAACTCTATGTTCTCTCAACTCTATGTTCCCTCAACTCTATGTTCCCTCAACTCTATGTTCTCTCAACTCTATGTTCCCTCAACACTATGTTCTCTCAACTCTATGTTCCCTCAACTCTATGTTCCCTCAACTCTATGTTCCCTCAACTCTATGTTCCCTCATCTCTATGTTCCCTCAACTCTATGTTCCCTCAACTCTATGTTCCCTCAACACTATGTTCCCTCAACACTATGTTCCCTCAACTCTATGTTCTCTCAACTCTATGTTCCCTCAACTCTATGTTCTCTCAACTCTATGTTCCCTCAACTCAACCTGAAACGACCAAGAGCGATTGAACGGCAGAAAGATTCTGACGCGAGGATTCATAGGATGAGAATAAATTCACATTTTCTCGTCAGATGATTTCACATCAGACTCTGGGATTGTGTCCCGATCGGAGGGAGGAGAGAAATTAATAAACTCGAAAAGAGGGGAAATCCATTTAAAACGTATCGTTGGATGATGACATTTGAGCCAGAGTCATATTGATTTTCGGGGGCGATGCTGATACCGATATAAGGTCCGATATAAAGATCGATATCAAACACAAATACACGTCGCTAAGTTTGGATTTTGTATCCGAAGGGAAATTGAGGAAAAGAAGGAAATGGGAAGGAAGGAAATAGAAAAGTGGAGAGGAGAGGTTCTCGACACACCGGCCACATGAACGCTCGCGGTCGCCATCGCCACGGTTACTCCCCATTGCCTCAGATCCTCCTGTGGTCGGTCGGTCGACAGCGAGGAGCTCAGAGCAGGAAGTGGTTTCACACCGTCGTAGGAAGCAGGCGAGAGAAACTCACTTTCAACGTGTCGACATCAGGAGCCGCCGAGAGGAGAGAGAAGAAAAGAGAAAAGACTGAGACTCTCTCATTTTCTCTGTTTGGGTTTTTGTGTTCCGTCGTCGCAAAGAGTCAGAGGGCGAATTAATTTTGGATCATAACTTCTAATAACTTCCCGGGGGGGGGGGTAGTTTGGCGTCTGAGAGCATCGAATGTTGATGTTTGAAAGAATAAAAAAAAAACTGATTCTGATCTTCATTTGTTTCTCCTGCTAATTAGTGAAAGACATTTAAATATGTAATATCCTCCTCTTTCTGTTTCCTTCGCTCTTTCAGATGAATCTGATCCGTTTCCTTCATTTTCTGCCAAACACAACATCCCCCCTTTCTTTTCTCTTTCTTTCATCCCCCCCTCCCCCTCTCCTCTCGTCGCCCCTCCCCCTCCCCTCGGTCCCCTTTCCGCGGCTCTGTGTCGATTAATTAATTGCCGGCTAATTTAATTTCTCCAAAAAGTAATAACTTGTTTAAGCATGAATAAAGACTGACAAGGCAAAGTTCTAATCTGCCCAAAGTTTAATTAGAGCCGGCAAAGGTTTCCACACAGAGCCAGACGGGGGGGGGGGGGATAAAACATACCTGGCCTGTGAATCAGAAGCAGCTTCAGTCTCCAGTTTTATTAAAATTCCTTTTTTGATTTATGTATTTGTTTGACAGGGATCATACACGACGTTTCATACAGACAAGCAGTGACACACACACACACACACACACTTGTATATGTTTATAGATATCAGTGTGTGTGTGTGAGTGTATATAGGCCGTCAGACAAAGAAATAAGTGGATGAAAGGAAACGGACATGTATGTATATATATATATTTATATTTTTAAGATCAGCGACTGTATATTAAGACGATCAGTGACTGTATATGAAGATGAGGACGCGGCTCTTCTTCCTCCCGTTGTACATAAATGAAGGTAAAATATCTCCGATTCAAATGGACAACTTTATTAGAACGGTGTGAGCACTCTGTCTTCATGCGTCAGGACATCTGACGCCACTTAAATCACCAACTGCAACTGAATCAAATAGACGGCTATTTCCCCGTTAAACTGTAAACCTCCGGATCCGTGTTCTGCGTGCCCATAAATATCTTTTACAGAATTTCACGGTGATCCGTCAGACATCTGTGGGGACGCCTCACTCCGTGTCCAACAGGAACGTGCAGTTGCCTGTTGGCAGGAATCACAAGAAGGCGTCGCTGCAGACGGAAGGGGGTGAATGTTGTAGTCCGGCCTGTCGATGATGTCGTCGGCCTCCGCTGCCTCTGTGATGATCGCCACGGTTACGTGTTGTTGTTGTCGTTGTTGTGATGTGTCGTCACAATTAAAATATGTTAGGAAAAAGATGATTTTAAAAAGAAAAGAAAGACGATTGTAAAATCTTAATAGGAACAGAGTTCAGTACACTGACACACCGGGGTCCCTGTGTGTGTGTGTGTGTGTGTGTGTGTGTGTGTGTGTGTGTGTGTGTGTGTGTGTGTGTGTGTGTGTGTGTGTGTGTGTGTGTGTGTGTGTGTGTGTGTGTGTGTGTGTGTGCGTGCGTGTGCGTGTGTGTGTTGGGGCATGAGCATTACAGAACTGAGAACTGTTCTTGAGATGATGTGCCACCAGGAATACAGATTGTGTGTTTTGCAGCAGTGCGTTTGCATCACTGCTTTTGTGTGTGTGTGTGTGTCTCTACACACACACACACAGGCTACAAAGAACTGTACTGTAGTTGTCTCATAGAAAAATACCACGTCCAACACAGTGAAGTGAGACACTGTACAGGACAAAGAGTAGAAAATAAAAACGATTCTGAGACGTCGTGATTGACAGCTGACGCCGACTCAGGATTGGTGCGAGAGCGCGCGTGGGCGGGACTTCGATCACTCCTGCGAGTGACGTCGCCTGAATCGGAGATACTTTTCGTGAAGCAGGAATCATGGATCAGGCACGGAGACCTTTTCTCTCACCATCTGGACTTGGGCACGCCCTCAACGTTCTCCATGAGTTTTTATACAAAGTCTTGGATCATTAGATCAGAGTCTGTAGTCCCCTGCTCTGACGCAGCGACCACGTGAGCGTTAAAGTCCGACGCCTCCGCGGAAACGGGTCGCCGAAATGTTTGTTAAAGGGACGCATCCGTGTGTGTGTGTGTGTGGGATCTGTGGCGACGGCGGCGGCAGTTCGCTCGCTTTCTCCTGGACGTCGGTGAGCGTTCGCAGCGTCTGCACCGCCTCCTCCGTCACCGCCATTGTTCCTGTGAGATAAAGTGGAGCCATTGTCATCGACGGAGAAAAGGCCGTAATTGAAGGTTTTTCACTGCGGCAGCTTCAACTGAACACACGCACGCACGCACACAGACACACACACACACACACACACACGCTCGCTTCAAAGTAATTAAACACATTAACACTTCAAGCAGAGGCAGCAAGAAGAAAAAAAAGAGAAGCTTCTCTTTTGTGTACATTTGCTTCCAGTTATCAGCAGCGCCGAGCAGAGAGGGGAAGCACGAGGATTTGGCATATCTCTGCGAGAGAAGTGACGGAGCGGAAGAAGAAGAGGAGGAGGAGGAAGGAGAGAGAGATCGAGCCGCTCCGCCCGAGCTCTTTACTCTACTCGGCGGCGTAAAATGTCAGATACTCATCTGGAAATTATTTCCATTTCATACCACTGACATCTTTCCCGAGTGGCGACTCTCTGAAATCTAATTAGTTTGACCGGAGGAAAACGTTGTGACCAAAGGTATGGCGGAGTGTGTTATGCAGAGAGAGAGAGAGGGAGAGGGAGAGGCTGTCGGGGCGAGCGAGGCTCCCCAGGGTTAACTGAAACTCAGGAGTGTGGACGAGAAAAAAAGAACACACACTCACACACACACACACACACACACACACACTCAGGAGGGCTACTCCATTTTAAAAAGCCTTGACTAATGGAGGCAACCTTGAATACGGCGTTCTGGTCCTTCGCCGCCGGTACAGGAGCGAGAGAGAGAGAGAGAGAGAGAGAGAGAGAGAGCGAGAGAGAGAGAGAGAGAGAGAGAGAGAGGACAGATAGCGTTCCATCCTCCAGGGGGTAGCCGCCCCCCCCCCCCCCCCCCCCCCCAGAACTTTTGAAACTTCCCTTAAATACAGATGAGAAATCTGAAGTCACGACGCCGCTGCCGCCTCTGGACGTGACCCCTGTTGTTTCAACGTGAAGTTCATTCCGACGACGAGTCGCTGTGATCGATAGGATTCATCCCCGGTGATGCGTCAGTGTCCTCATTAAGGTTTATGGAAATCTAACAGATAAATATTGATTACTTTTTTTTATGCGTGTGTGTGTGTGTGTAAAAGTTGTTATGTTGAATTAACGGTGGGAGCAGAGGAAAAGTGAGGAAGGTCACCGACAAATCATTATCGCCGCCCTGAACCTTCTACACAAACTTTTCTTCGTCGTCTTCAGAACCTTTTAATCATCAACACTTATTGATAAATCACCTTGAAATCATCGTGTGAAGTTTGTGCTTCGAGAACGAGGGAGCAGGACAAACGGCTCATCAGCCTCCGCAGCCTCTCTGATGAAGGGGCGGGGACGTGGGGCGGGGACGAGCGAGCGAGCGAGCGGAGGCGTCGGCGGTAGCAGCAGCCTCCGCAGCCTCTCTGATGAAGGGGCGGGGACGTGGGGCGGGGACGAGCGAGCGAGCGAGCGGAGGCGTCGGCGGTAGCAGCAGCCTCGCAGGCGTCCACCACCGGAGGGGCGACCTTATTAGCAGAAGCCGTTAGTGATGTTACCACAACGCCACATCCACATCCTCGCATGTCCGCCCGCCCGCCTGCCCGCCCGCCCTCCTCCCATCGCGCTCGCCAATTAGCCCCCCGTTCTCAGATAGGAGCCAATTAGCTCCCGTGCTTCATTAGGATCAGACACGAGCGCCGCGGCGCCGCAGTCGGTGATTAGAGCTACAGATCGGCCTGAACTCGGGGTCGCACCCTCATCGGCACCCGGACAGATGTTCACACAAAACGTCCACAATGACACAAATTATACGACTGGAACCCGGTTCATTTCACAGACGGACATCTGAAACTCAGGTTCCTGCTTCCCGACTGTTCACTGATGCCGTTCGCAGTTCTCCTCCTCCACGTCTTCGGGTTCCATCATGAATTAATCATCCTGTACAAGAGTTGGTTCATTCTACGGCTTTTATATTCTTGCTCTTGGTTTCTTTTATTCAGTCATTTGTTAATTCTTCTTCTTCTTCTTCTTGTGGCCTTGTGAAGTTCGAGAGTTGCCATTATTTTTAATCACGCCGTCATCACTCTCACAGCCGTTGCCGTCGCTTCCACTTGGCAAAGGTTTTCGCCGATGAACCCACACTTCAAGTTCTTAATTCGGATGTCCAATGGAAACATGGCTAACGTGACACTTTTGTTTAAACGAAGAAACAGCTGAGTAAAGAGATTAGAAAGGGATTATAGTCAAGTCTCAACCGGGTTCATCAGGTTTACAGAGTCAACTTTGCGTGACGGGACGTTTTTTTTTTCATATATTTTCACTGATTTCACTGAGAACAATTCATGAAACAAAATCAGGCACGTTGAGCAGACTGATCCATAAAGTGCAGCTCTATCAGATTCGCACGTAAGTTCCACGAGGAGACCGTTGCACCTCGGCGGACGTCTGCGCCGCTGCTGTTGTTGTGAAGTGAAGCTCGGCGTTGCCTCCTGCTGACACGAGGCCCAGGAAGCAAAGCGCTTATTGAGAACAGCCGCTCGCACACGACCTCGCCGGGGCTTTTTTTTTTTTTTTTTTTTGCAAGCACGTCGCTTTTTCTTTTGCAGGGGAAAGTGCTTAAAAACCGGAAAAAAAAGTCCACGGCGGAGGGCGGCCGTGAGAACGCGGGGGAGGGGCCGAGCGCGGACTCGCTACTCAGCACTCGCCGGGATTAGAACGTTACGCATCAAACCTGCGAACGGACAGAAGAGCCGACTGTGGCTGCTTTTGCAAAAAAAAAAAAAAGACCAAAACGAGGCAATGAATTTCAATTATGCATGAAGCGGAGGGCATTTTGGGAAATAAACGCCAATCCCCCCCCCCCCCCCCACCCCTCCTCCTGGATGAAGGAATGATCTAATGTCACGCACACAAGAAAGGTTACTTTCTGCATACGCATTGATATTTCTGCTTCCATCTCTGACCTTTTTACATTCGCAGCTGTGATTTTTTTTTTCTCTCCTTTCTTTCTAAATGCGAACTCAGCCCCGCGTCCGTCCGTCTGTCACTTCCTGTCTGTCAGGATTCAAGGTAAAATGGCACAAAGAAACCCCCCCCCCCCGCCCAAACATGAGAAAAGGTGAAAGTAAAGACACATGACTGGAGATGAAAACATCGCCTGTCGTCTTCCATCGTGTCACTTCCTGTTAGGTAAAGAGAAAACAGCAGTCAGTGTTGTTTCCTTTTCCCTTTAATTGGCTGTTTGTGCATCATAATTAGCGTTTTAACGAACCTGAGTGTTTTTTTTCATTCCCCTCTTCTTCGCGTCTGTAAATGGAGCTGATCCTGTTTCATGCTCGGCGCCCACCGACTCTCGTTCCTGGCACTTTGCGAATTATTAGTGACCTTAAAAAAGAAAGAAGAAAAAAAACACGGCGAGCTTTAATTCATTTCTCTCAGACGGAGAGCGAGCGGCCTGCGTGCGGATGAAGGGATGATGACAGTTTTAATCAGCGTCTCTTTGCCCATTTCGCAGCCGAAACCGTGACGATCCCAGGTTGGTTGGTTTTTTTTTAAGGGGAACAGAAGCAACGTTTACACACAGAAAACCTTCTGTCTGTCTTCTGTCAAACACTGTTTGAGTTACAGTCGACCCTCAGCGAGGCAACACTTTATAATACAGATCCGATAAATTAAAGAAAGAAACATTCAGACACTCATCCGGAAAAATGACTGAAATACAAATGATGAATCTGATGATGATGTAGAATAAAGACAAAAGCAAAGCAGAGCAGCTTTTTTCTGTATCTGGTTCTGAGTCTAGATGGGAACTTATGGACAGTTGATATAACGTTGAGCGTTGATATGGAGAAAACGTTTTCCTGTTATAATTCTGCAGTGCGACTCAAAAGCATCTCTCCAGCAATCTGCTTCTACATCACCAAACTTTCCTGAACAATCATCGATAATGTCAATGATAGTTGAGACCCAACTTAACTAAGACTGGTCTTACAAGTTAAGAGCAGTCTAACTAAGTCTTAACTTGTAAGACCAGTCTTAGTTTAGACCAGTCCTTGACAGGTCACGTCCCGATAGACAGGAGCTTTGTTTCCAAGCGAACTTTTGAGAGTTCCCGAAAAAGAAAATGCCCATTACGTGCGCTTCCATCAACTGGTTTGGAGCGAATACATAAATAATTCGACCATTTTCGTCAGAAGGTGGCGGTACAGACTACGTAGGCCGACCGTAACGTGATATAATCTGATATAGCATAATATTTACGGCCGGTCTTCTTGACGAGAATTGTTAAGACTATTTGGTGTGACTGTATGTTTTCGACCGACTTAGCGTACGACAGTTGGTTCAACTGGCCCCGGAAGTTTTTCTCAGGAGGAGGTGGAGACCAAAAGCAGAGCAAAAAGGAAAAGTGTGGACACAAACATCACTTCATGTTGATCGTGTTGCTGTTGGTTTGACGGATGTGGAATCAGTTTTGGGGGTGACAGTATGTCCGACTTCTCGGTGGCTGATAACATCAGTGTCCGTCATCACCACGTCCACCCTTCACTCATCCTCCGCCGATGTTTGTCCAGGTCACTCATCCTCTCTCCGTCTCTTTCTGCTCCTCTCTGTCCAGACCTGAGGCCCCTCCCCGACGTGGCGATGACCGGTAACTGCACCCGCGAGTGCACCGAGTTCGGCCACTCCGACTCCTGCTGGATGCCGGGCCAGTCCTCCCCCACCCGCAAGGTGTGCAAGAACGCCCCCAAGCTCTCCACCTTCGTGCCTTACCAAGAGATGGACGGGCAGGAGCAGCTGATGGCCAACGGCAGCCCCAAGCCCCTGCTGACGGAGGAGCGCGGGACGGGCAGCGGCGGCGGCGGCGGCAGCGGTTCCAAAGTGGCCAACATGCGATTCATGACCCCCTACAGCAGTGCCTACCCAGGGGGCGGAGACTCGTCTGTGGGAGACTGTGGGCTGGAGGAGATCCCGCTGAGCCAGGCGGTGGAGTACCACTCGGCCACCACCCCGACTGGCCAGACCTCCAAGAGGGAGATCTACCTGTGAGGGCGCAGCTCTCCACCTTAACTCCCCAAAACCACCTCCCTCCGCCCCGGATCATTCCCCCGTTGCTGCTCGCCACCGCCCGCCCGCCCGCCCGCCTGCCCGCCCCAACTCCTCACTGTCGCCCCCTGTGCCTACAACTCGCTGTGCCACGGCACCGACTCCCCTTCCTCCTTTTTATAACTGCATCCACTTGTACAAGGCTTTAGACCCCGCCCACCTCGCCCACTGCCGCCGCCGCCCGCCCACCCCACAAACCAATCAAGTGTAAAATAGAATTAATTGATAACCAACTGAAGAAAAACACGCGGCTCCTGCTGCTGCGGACGGAATGTAAACTACACCACATCGTTGTGATAATTTAATGGGAAACTATTTAGCTACTCACGTATTTGAGTTGGATTTGTGTGCGTCGCTTTAGGCTTTGTCCCTGTGTTGGAACAGAAAAAGAAAAAAGAACCTTCTAGGGGGGAAGAACTTCTTGTAAATCCTACTTAAATATACTGTGTCATGCTATCTATCCTTTTTTTTGTGTTTCTTGGGATTTGGATGTGTTTGATTTTCTCTTTTGGTTTTAATTTTTTTTCGACTCCAGGAAAATACATCTCTGGGCCAAGTTGCATCAAATCAACCGCGGCTCCTTTTTATCAGGAACAGCTCGTCGTCAACTTTCAGGCGTTTGCGAGACGCGCAGCTGTTTTCCGCTCGTCGGCGTTGTCGTGGAGAACTTTTTCAGTTTCAGTTTTAGTCTTGGTTTTTGCCGTGAGGTCTTTTATTCAGTGTACAGAGCTGTAAATACTACAAACAGTGACCAGAGGAAGCTGCCGTGGCTGCGCGGTGAGGGTCCGCGGCCGTCGCGCTGATGGACTGTAAAAGATCCGCATGTAAAGAGGAGCGACGCCGCGGCGTTTCACCGCCACACCGCAGGAACCTGGACTCTTGAGCATCACCGACGGTGCCGAGTTATAAAGACTTTTTTTATTACTTTTGGTTTTTTTTTCTCTCTCTCTCCTCTTCAATTTTACAGCACAGGTGAATTTGGGTTCACGAGGGAACCAGGTTTATTCAGAACCAGATCGAAAAGTGGATCGTTCCCAATGAACCGATTGTATTATTCATGCTGTCGTCAGTAGTTCACCACAAAATGAAAGCTCAACACGAACGTTTGTGTCACTTAAAGTTATTCGCACAGAAGACGATCAAAAGAAATATTACAAAAAAAAACAACTTGTGAATGATCTCGTCACTTTCTAAACATTCAACATCCCGCTCGTGAGGCTGCACCGTTCGTTACAGAACTGAAACTACAATTATTTGATGAAAAACAGTATTACAGTATACTATTTTTTAAAAAAAAAGTTAAAGTAGACCGACAACCAGTAATGTGGAGGCGATAGAAGAAGAATCAGGAAGTTCATCAGGGTTTTTTTTATCCTCTGGGGAACACGAATATTCATGACTAATTTAATCAAAAGCAGACCTTTTTGTTTTCGGACATGTACCTTGTTGCGTTGAGTTAAATTTGAGAGGTTGGTCCTCATGGTGGCGCTGTTGAAAGGTCACAGATGTCATCAGGGTTATTAGGCCTCATCCTCTGGGGAACAGGAACCTGGTGAAGAAACGTTATTTATGGATGTTCCTGCTTTAGAACAGATTGAGGAAGAAGTACGACAAATAATGTGGAGGTGACAGAAGAAGGATCAGGGGATTCATCAGGTTTTTCTTTTTTTATCCTCTGGGGAACGTGAATTTTCATGACTAATTTAATCAAACAGACCTTTTTGTTTTGGACAAATTTGAGTGTTTTGTCCTCACGGTGGCGCTTTTAGAAAGGTCTCGGAGGTCATCAAGGGTCGTCAGGCTTCATCCTCTGGGGAACACAAACGTCCACGGCTCGTTTGACATCAATCTGGCTGGTAGTTCTGCAGTACTTCAATACTCACAGGAGTCTGTTTGGCTCGATCATTTCCAAAATCTGCTCCGCACGAAAGATCCCAGAGTTTAGAAACACAGAAGACGAGCTGCTGGAACCCGACACCGACAGCTCGGTGAGAATCGGAGCATCGCGTCAACGGCCGCGACGCTTCCACTGCGATGTTTGCGGCGACCGTGGTGAACGTTCCCCTGCTGCGTTCGAAGGACGAGCTCCTTCCTCTTTACCTGCTCAGCGTGGGGCCGAGCCGTTTGCCGTTTAGCAGAAGTATTTGTCAAACCTGTTAGGTGTGCGGCGGCGGCGGCGGCGGGGAGGAGGTGGGCGCCTACCCTGTGGCGCCGCAGTCGCAGGATTAACGGCACCTGAACAGGCTGCGGTCCACCAACACCCTCCTCCACTCAGTAATTACGACCCGGGGCATCGGCACATTATCGGCGCTAATTTGCCACCGGCGGAGGCCGAGCGGCGTTTGTTTGGAAGTTCATTGGTTCTGAGCCTCGCGGAAAAGACGGCTGCTGAGGGTGAAGTGAGATTTCACCTGAGGTGATGAACGCCCGCTGAGAGACAGAGAGAGAGAGAGAGAGAGAGAGAGACCCGCTGCGAGAAGTCTTCACAACAAGTCGTTAAAACGAAGCCGAGATCGCTTCACCCAAATATTATCACACGAACGAAGTGAATCAAAGACGGAAGGAGAGTGAATCTATAAAACTTTATGGACCCGGGGGGTTCGTGTGCGCGTGGAGAGAGAAAAAACCTTGCAGAGGATTAACTCGCAGTGAGTTTTAATAAAGTACTGTTGCAATTTTTCCAAATTAAATCTCCACCCACATTAAACATTTTGTCTGAAAGAGAAATTAAATCAGTTCTGATTTGATCGTCAAACACAAAAATATCTAAAACAGAAAGAAAATCAATCAGGCAGGTTGTTTTTTTTTCATCCGCAGACAGTGATTTATTAAAATAAATGTCATGATTTTTTTTTAAAAGGTAAATATTGACATTGTTGATTGATTAGGGTTATATTAGAGTCTACCCTCTCTCTCTCTCTCTCTCTCTCTCTCTCTCTCTCCCTCCCTCCCTCCCTCCCTCCCTCCCTCTCCCTCTCTCTCTCTCCCTCCCTCCCTCTCTCTCTCCCTCCCTCCCTCCCTCTCTCTCTCTCTCTCTCTCCCTCTCTCTCTCCCTCCCTCCATCCACCCCCCCCCTCTCTCTCTCTCTCTCTCTCTCTCTCTCTCTCTCTCTCCCTCCCTCCCTCCCTCCCTCCCTCTCTCTCTCTCTCTCTCTCTCTCTCTCTCTCTCTCTCTCTCTCTCTCTCTCTCTCCCTCCCTCCCTCCCTCCCTCCCTCCCTCCCTCTCTCTCTCTCTCTCTCTCTCTCTCTCTCTCTCTCTCTCTCTCTCTCTCTCTCTCTCTCTCTCTCTCTCTCTCTCTCCCTCCCTCCCTCCCTCTCTCTCTCTCTCTCTCTCTCTCTCTCTCCCTCTCCCTCCCTCCCTCCCTCTCTCTCTCTCTCTCTCTCTCTCTCTCTCTCTCTCTCTCTCTCTCCCTCCCTCCCTCCCTCCCTCTCTCTCTCTCTCTCTCTCTCTCTCTCTCTCTCTCTCTCTCTCTCTCTCCCTCTCCCTCCCTCCCTCCCTCTCTCTCTCTCTCTCTCTCTCTCTCTCTCTCTCTCTCTCTCTCTCTCTCTCTCTCTCTCCTCAGCCTCTTACTGAACTTTTTAGTCGATCCACAGTGAGTCCTGAATCAAACTCGCCTCCTTTAGTCTCGACCCCTTCGTCTAGGAAACAAAAGGACGAGCTGGATTATCCCTCACGGCTGCTGGGGGAAACGTCCCGACGGCCGAGTGCGACACCGAGTGACTTGTCATCCGTGTCTGTTTGTGTGTGTGCCATGTGAACATCCGCCCTCCAGACTCCGAACATCGGAGTGCCGTCGTCGCAGGTCACGGAGGGGTCACGCTGTTCCGGTATCAGACGGATCCTCTCTCCTGCGTCACACTTTCCCCTCAGACGCTTCTTCCGTCTTCGATGTAAAACACATTGGTTTTTAAGTGTGCGGAGAATTGATAGGATGCAAAACACACAACTCCTCCTCGGTGTGAAGTGATTCGTTGTTGATGCATCACACACACACACACACACACACACACACACACACACAGAGTTATTCCCCTTGCACATAAATCAACCGTCATTCAACTGACGCTCAACCCTCCCAGTGACAAAGATTTAGAGTTCACTGGCGATGCCGTCGTCGTCGTCGTCCCTCGTGCTCCGCGTCTTCCTCTGGTGATTTAAAGCCGCCGCTCAGAACTCTGATTGATTATTGACGGGGCCCAATATGAACGTCCTCCACATCCAGGTCCTCTCTCCTTCCTCCTCCTGCCTTCGCCACGCTCCCTTCCTTGTTTCACTGTAAACAGTTTTCTTCTTCCCGCCCGCCCGGCCGGTCGGCCCCCCAGGGGCCGGCGTGTTGTTGCTGTGTCAGGTAAAGATGGAGGAGAGAGGCCGGAGGTGAGGCGGCGTCGGTTTAACCTCAACTCTTTGGCACCAATTAACCTTTGGAAGAGGGAAGAGCGGCCTCTGGTGACCCCTCGTGACCTTTGGCGACCCCTGGCTTTTTACCTCGCGGTAAAAGCTAAGAGAGCCAAGAGAGCAAACTATTAGTTTGTGTGTGTGTGTGTGTGTGTGTGTGTTGCAGGTTTGAAAAGACACAGGAAGGTTCAGTGTTTCTAACTTTTCAGCAGTCGACAATAAAGTGAAATAGAAAAAAAAACGATGAACTGCACAATATGGCCTAAAGTATGTGGACACACCAGCATTACCTCCACGCGATAGTGATATACGGGTATTAATGTGCGCGTCGTGGCGTCCACATACCTTTGGCCATATAGTGTGAATTTATTTTTCTCCAAGTCATCAGATCGAGGACAAATTACAGCCTCCTGCTGTCGTTTACTCTGAAAACTGTAAAACGTTTTCTTTTTTGTTCGTCTCTGAAAATTTGACAAATTAAAAACCACTGTTGAACATACCTGTAGTAATTTTCAGGATGTGGAGTCTTTACAGTGTATGCACAAGACTTCCTGTCAGAGTCCGATCACTTCCTGCTTCCTGGAGGACACCCCCCCTAACCCCTCCCACCTCCTCCTCCTCCTGCCCATCAAGCCCCTGTCCGAGCTGCTGTCACTCAGCTGCTGCTCTTCCTCTCACCTGGTCGTCTGTTACCGGGCAGATTTCCACAGGCTGATTAATTGAACGTCAATATATATTTGAAGGGAAAACATATTGGGATCAGGCATCGTGGTAGTTGTCAGGATTTAGGGGAGAGGGTCCAACAGGCAACTGCTAACATAAAAAAATAAAAAATAGCTTTGTGATTTAAATTTTTTTTTCTTAATTTTTAAATTGAATACACATTTGCGTGTCCCTGATTTATGATTTACGATAGGTGATCGAGTTTGCCTCAAAAACACTTAACACGTCAAACGTTGTGTTTACAGTTTGTGACGCTGCCCCCGAGTGGCCAATAATTCATATAAAATAAAAATAAAACCATGATTGAAGCTTTAAGTGAGATTTAAAGGAATATTTTAAACTGGCTTTGTATTTTTCCTGTGGAAACCGGAAGTTTCCGAGTGATATCCCATGAACACCTTTGCCACAACTTTCTGTGGAAAAGTTGGCCGAGTCTTTTTTCTGCAAGTGAGAATCTTGATGGAATTATTATAATGTCTGTCAGGAGCTTGTTCAGGAGAAAACCAACGTCCCGTTTGAGTCCACAAGTGTTCGTTAAGTCACGTGCAGCGACATGAATTCATTCCGTAAATGATCAAAAACCAAACATGGGCCTTATTAAAAGCACAATTTGAGACGCAGCCTGTGTTTTCTTCATTTCCAACGTTGACCAGTCCCACTCCGGGTGTGAACCTCGTCTGGTCCCTTCATGGACTGACCTCTGGCTCGTCTCCTCGGTCAGTGACACAGTGACTCGGTGACCTCATCGTCCCTCTCGTCCACCAAACATGGAACAAGTTTGTGCTTCTCACGTCAAGTCCTTGTTGTTTTTTTGACGTTCAAGTCACAGCAACGAGAGAGAGAGACAGAGAAGCTACGAAAGTCCTTCGTGCGTCCAACGCTGCACGTCCGTCCTGCTCCTCCAGTGAAGTGTGATTCTCACGTCCGTCCTCCGTCCGTCACTGTGAAAGTCAAGAGCGGCGACTTCATCCCGTCGCTGATTGCTCAGTTTTTGGGAGAAGGGAGAGAGAAAAAAAAGACGAGGGAAATACCTCAAGTAGAGCGAACGTCCGCCGAGATCCGACCGTTGGAGCAGAGCTGATCAGATCTCACACACTCGGAGACGCGAGTCCTCCACGAGTGAAGCAGATCTGGACAAAGGCCCACGCCGAAATATTAAGAATTCTTGAATTCGTGAAAATCAATTCAGTGGGTTGTTTTCTTTTTTCAAAATCCTGCTGACAAACACATTTCGTACATCGTTTTAAAAAAAGTCTCGACACCTTTTTCATTGGCTGTTGAAATTTCAACTTTATGAAAGTTTTCTAAACAATTTTTTTGATAAAATGACGCCCGTCCAGAAAAATGAATTACTAGCGAGAAGCTGATCAGAGACATTTTGAAACACTCTGCTGTTTAATTTGAACTTCCAGATAAAACTGAGCAAAGATTTAAAACAAGACGGTTCGAGATCGAAGCAGAAACACTGGGTACGACATTTCCCATGATGCAACTTGACGGCGTCCCTCCCACAGAAGGCGGCGCACAACATTTTGAGTATTATTCTCTGTGACGAGTTAATCGACTTTGACGAGTAATATCGGAAGAGTGCACCTTTAATAAAACATGAATCAACATCGAGTGGCACGAATTCTTGGAACAATTCTCTTTGGAAATTCGTGTCAGTTCGCGGTTATGGCGTCTTCTGGCGATGGTGACACGTGTCAATCCTGCAACACAGACTCAGAGAACATCTTCACAGCCTCGGCTCCGGTTCATTCTGTGACTTGAATCTCACCCGTGTGAAAACCAACGCGACGTGAGAGCAGCAGAAATCGCTCCCACGCGAAAAACCCATGTTCTTTTGGTTGTATATTGTACTGAAGGCTGGCGTCTCCGAGAACGAGGCGTCAGCTGAGCATGAAACAAGCCAACTTTATATAGATATTATACATTTTCCTTGTTGTTGCTGGTTTTTTTTAGTTTTTTTTCAAATCAATGTTATTGAATCAACACTGCTGTAGACACGCTGTATGAATATTAATGGTCGTTGCTGTTATTTATTTTTGTTCCAGACGCGGTGTTTTCTGAGGCGGGCAGACTGGACTCTGTGTTTCCTCTTTCTTTCTTTACAACAAAAACGTTTTTTAATTCTATTCATTTGTTTAATCACACGGAACCTCCAGCAGGAAGTCGGGTCTCTCCGACCCGAGTTACAAAACCACGGAGCGTGGATGCTAACGGACATTTTAAGGGAATTTATCTCATGATCACAACTTCTCTCAATCACAAGAGTCTGGTTAATTCTCCCAGGACATGAAACACTGAGCCTCAAAATAACAACAACAACAAAAAACCATAAACTACTCATAAGTTAAAGTCATGACCGCGATTAACGACGTGTTTAAATTTCTTTTTTAAATAGGATGATTAGGTCAGAATCATGAGGTCAGGGTTGTGATCTCCAGATGAGCAAATGATCTCAGTCGCCATAAGAATAGGAATATTAAAAAAACGTCTCAACCCATCTCCAGTAAATATGTAAATTATTACAATTAAAAAATGTTGGGGAAAAAAAAATGTGTCTAGGATCGTGAGTCTTGACAAGAAGTTTCTGTGGTTTTCTTAAACAAATGTTTAAGCTCCCCGTCTTGTCCTACATGATCTTTTATTAACTTGTGTCCACGAAATAATATAACTCCAAGAAATTTTATTTTGATAAAGTAATGTAATCAATTTGTAATCATCGCTCAATTTTGAGATGAAGACATTGAATAAAAAGAGTTATCTTTTATCTTTACGCAAGTTTTAAAATGTAAAAGAAAAAAAAATCTCAATTTTTGTTAGCAATTTGTCAGCCGGAAAATTGACAGTATATAACCATGAAAAGAGCTTGTTATCGTGAGTGAAGGTGACGAATTATCAATTTAATTACCTTGGGATAAGGTGTCCAAGGGTCGTCATGGACACACGTGCACTTTTGTTTCCTCAGAAAACTTAAATTATTGATTTTCTGATCCGATCTTAGCGATAACTCACCTGCAACTTTTTTTTCTTCTCAAAGCTCAAAGCTTCCGTACGTGAAGGGATTGCGTGGAGATTTTTTAATTTCTTCTTATTTAAATTACAAGAAAACAGCAGGACACAGCTGCCAAATCACTATTGTCTTTACAGGAAGTCCATGTTTGTAGCCTATAATTGTTGGTTGGTTATATTTATATATAGGAACAAAACGCTAGTGATGCCTTGTCCTTCGTACAGTTTTATGTACATGCAAGTGTAGGTTTTTAACAATAAAAGAGGAAAAAAAATGATATCTATATATTCAAACGACGTGAAGGAAAATCTGACCGTGAAACCTGTAGGATTATATCGTCTCAAGTATCGTAGGCTCTATTAAACGTAGGAGTGATGAGTCCGATCATCCACCGGCTTCTAACCGCTTTTCCTTTTCCGTTCGCTCACGTCTGTCCGACGGCAAACTGTACATTTGTTTTGCTGATTTCGTTTCATTCTTCTTGTTTTGCTTTTCTTTTGGTCCTTGAATTTTTGTCGGAGGACGTTGCGTGACGTGTGTGTTTGTTTGAGCCTCATCCCTTCTCTTTTTGATCAGCATTCGCATGTTTGAATTTGAAGGAAAAAAATGTGGTCTTTTTATTTTTGCTGAGCAAATCAAAGAAATGATATCTTGTAATTACTCCTTCCTTATAGCTTTACAATAAAATACATTCAGTCAAAAAAAAGATGGCGGCTGTCTCTCGTTGTTTGTTTGTTTCTTGCAAACGTAATCGGATCGACGACTGTTAATGAAGACGGACGACACGTCTCCACTTTCTTCCCGTTGTTCAAAAATGAAGCCAAAATATCATGACGTCTCAGTCCGTTCTGATATATCATCAAATGAATAATAAGAAACTATTTTTTTCATCTGCTAACATGGAGGGGGCGGGGCTTGCGACCTGTACCGCAGACCGACACCAGGGGGCGATCATGAGGATTTGACCTCACTTTTGAGGAGCCAACTTTGATGTCGGCCATCTTTATTTCCAGTCTGTGAATCAGATGAACAGATTCCGAGTTTTCGCGTTAGCATTCGTCACATTTGCGGAAAAGCTGAGGTCATTGAAATAATTTGAAATCTGAAGATCAAAATATTTGTCAGGATTAATCCCCTGCGGAAGAAAATGACCAAGTAATCCATCCAACTGACTGTGAATCAGAAGTTGACGAAAAATAATCTCAACTCAAGCAGCTTTCGATCATATCACATGATCTCAAAGGCTGGTGCTCTCGGGACAACGTGGACTCACGGCTCCTTCAAAAAATGGAAATATGAACGTTCCAAAAACACCGAAAGCTCCCGCGACAGCAACCGGAGGTGAAATTGACCCAACAAACTGTATTTTCATTGAATCACACCGAACGATCCGAGGTCCGTCACTTCTACTACAAAGTTAAGACCAAACGCTCGCGTATGTTCGGTCCCGTCCCCAAAAACTTTGTCGCGAAACTTCCGGCATATTCCCAGAAAGCAGCGCTGAGGACACGACGTCTGTATTCCCACTGAGAAAGGAAAGATAATTCAGACCATTTCAGAATGAATCGTTTTCCCAATTCCCAAAATGTTTTTGCGGCCGCGGCCCCCGAGGGCCCCACGGCGCTTCTCGTGGCGCCGCTCTCCTGATGTCCCCCCCTCCACTTCAGGAGGAACACTGACTGGTGAATCCGCGCGCTGCGGAGCGTCGTGGCCTGAAGCGAGACGCCGCCCAATCACATTTCAATAAAACAACAGTAGTATGAGGCGCTCGCGACGCTGCGCTCACTGCGCTCGTTGCATCGCGTTACAGCAGCAAATTGAAATTCGGGGGCGAAAAAAATGATTAAATTCATCGCCGCCGCACAACAAACCTTTTATTTTTTTCTTCCTGGGAACAAACTAAAAGGGAAACGTGACGGAGGCTTGTTGTCGCCGACGACGACACGGTTGCAGCAGGTTGCTTCTCTCCCCCAGGGGTTCGTCACTTCACCCCATTTCTCGTCTCCTGCTGTTCTTTATTCAGGCTGTTTGTCTTCTCCTTCGTCTTCCTCCTCTTCCTCTTCCACTCTTTCTTCCTTGTCTCTTAAATCCTCCTGACTTCCTCCGTATGCTCCTCATCTTCCTTTTCATTCTGCCTCTTCTGGACTTCTTCTTCCTCCTTTTCTTTTCTTTTATCCTCATGCTTCCTCCGCCCCCCCCTCCATCTCTCTTGCCATTTTCAATTTTCCTCCTTCCTCTCACCATCCCTCCTTTCATCCCTTCTCTTCTTCTCTTATTTTCTCAGTTTCTCTTCACCTCCTTCCATCCGTGTGTTTTCGCTCCTCTCCTCCTCCGGCCTTCCTTCCCTTCTTTCCCTTCTTTCCCTTCTTCCCTTCTTTCTTTCCCTCCACCTGCACCCTTCCTTGATTCCTTCCTGTCTTCCTCCTCCTCCTCCTCCCCTCCTCCCTTCTTCTACTCTTCCCTCTTTCTTTCTCTCTCTCACTTCCGTTCACCTTCGTCCTCGTCTCACATTGTTGACTTGAACTCCTTGAACTTTTCTTCCTCGTCCTTTTTCGTCCTTTCCTGCGTTTGTTCCCGTCCATCGTCTCTTTTTGTTTCATTCTTCCTTCCTTCGTTTTCCTTCTGTCGCTCCTCTCCTATCTGACTTTGCATTTATTTATATTCATTCCTCTTTGCTCGCCTGCTCCCTCGCTCCATCTCTCCTCCTTCTCCTATTTCTTCTGGTTTCTCTCCTCCGCCTCTCCTCAATGTGGTTATTGTGGAAGTGGGGATGTAAAGCAAAACCCAAAACAGGAAGCAGTTGATGATATAAGAACGTAACGTGAAACTGTATCGATCCCTCGGAGGGAAATCAGGCCGCAGAGAGCCGACGAGAAATCAGAGTCGAAGAGCAAATGGAGCAGATCAAATACGAAGACGCAGGAAACTCAAGGTGATGAGGGCACATGAAGATGAACGTAACAATAAATACAGTTTCAACCTATTTGGTTTCTCCAGGACCATTTGAAATAAAGTTAAAGTTCTATTTTAAAATGAAAAGTGACCGAGTAATAAAAATGTGCCTCTGAGATTCCTGCCTCTCGGCCTGAGGATGAAGAGGAGGAGGAAGAGGAGGAAGAGGAGAAGGAGAAGTGTTATCTGGTCGGGGAAAATACATTTCTTGTGCAGAGAGAGAAAAGAAATGGCGAGCCGGGGGGACGGGGGGACGTTTGTGTAATTGGTATCAGGCCGACTTGTCAGGCAGCCGCCGGTGGGAGGTGACGCATCGACGGAGGAAGAAGAGGAAGAACGAGTCTGTGAAGACTCTGATGAGGAAGTGACGCTGCGACGACGGAGAGCAGATCAACTCAAACTGTCCAACGGCTAATTTACGGAGAAAGGAGAGAAACTATTCCCAGGATTTGGACGTCGACTTCACTTTCCTACAATGTCTGGGATCATGGCTCCGCAATATCCCTTCTGCTTTTGGCCCCGGGTTTGTTTGTGGTCGACTTTGAGCGACGCTCACGTCACATCCTTCATCTTTATCAGAGTCGCTCGAGTGAGGCCGCGGAAAATATGATTTAAAAGAAGATGTCATTGTAAATCACAACCTTTTTTTTAACGTGTGATGAAAGAGGTCATCAGAAATAACCCGATGTAAAGATCTGAGCGGAGCAGGTTGTGGACACTGTAATGAGAAATATCCCACGTCACAGGAGAGTAACGTGTCAGACACAGGATGGAGGTGTCGTAGTTGACCGTGGGACACATGCCGTTACCGTCGCGGATTGGTCCCGTGAGGTCACGTGACCTTTGACCGCCACAGTCGGATCATTTCACCCTGGAGTCGTCCGGCCGGTGGACAGGGCGCCTGGTTGTGAGTCGGTCCCTGCGTGAGACGGCAGAAGGTTGTCAAAGAGTTGACTTCCAGCTGTGCGTGCCAGTCGAGCGCCCCGCGGTCGGAGGAGACCCCTGAACCCGCCCGCGCTCTGGCGCTCGTGTCCTTTCTTCCCTCCTGAATGTCGCCCGTGTGAATTAAAGCTTATCGCGGCGCTCGCAGCCACAAGTGTTCCCATTGAAATGCGCGGCGCGGCGTTTAATCATTGTAAGCGAGATCTGCTGGTGGCCGGGCTAATCTCCATTTTAACATTTCACACGGCGCCCGCAGTTATGTCCCCTTTTTTTTTTCTTCTCTCCTTTCCTTTCTTTCTTTCTTCTTCCCTTTGCCTTCCATCCCGCTGAAACGACGAACAATAGCTGCCTTTTCTTCTTCTTCTTCTTCTTCTTCGTCTTCTTCTCCACAGCAGCCAACAGACTTTGGCCGCGGCACGTTTCATACAAACGCACCGTCGGAGGGAACAACGGCGGCTGCAGCCCAGACGCCGGCCTCGCGTGGACCGCGGCGATCGCCGTCTGGGTCGTCATCGCAAACTGCCCGGCACATTAAATTAATGAAGGTTTTTATGCCGTTTATTGGACGTATAAAAACCCAGGCGAAGTGTTTCTGCCGCGTCGATCCGGAGGCGGGTCACCCGACACAACTGAGGTGTTCATCGTGATCTTGGATTTGTCATTTTGAGGGCAAATCATTAAATACATACAAGGAGCGTCAACCGTTCTTTGGTGGTAAAATAAAAGAGTAGGAAGTCTGACAAAGTGTTTATGATGTCACTTGGCCGACGTGGTTTTGTTCCATCCAGAAGTGGAGCTGGGCCTGAGGTCGTCGACCTTCTGACCTCTGACCTCACGCCGCCGGGTTGTGATACGGATGTCGTGCGATGTGTCGCGAATAAACATGAATGAAACATGTACTTCTTGAACGGCGCCCCGTCCTCTGTGAGCGAGTGGGTGGAAGCCCGGAGGCGGGACTTATTCCTGCAGTCTCGGACCGTACCAGACCCGCCCCCTCCTCCTCCTCTTCCTCCTCCTCCACGGTGTCTCTGATGTTCGCGGCCTCGCTCCATCACTGTCGGCCCCCGGGGCCCCGGCCCGCTGAGGAGCCCGCTGGGGAGGGAAAACAGAGAGGGGACGCGGCGGGAGGGAGGAAAAGAGGAGCTGGAAGGAAGGAGGGATGGAGGGATGGAGGGGGGGAGGAGGAGTGGAGGGGTTTCCCCTCAGGGCGTCCAGGGGCAGCGCTCGTATCAATCACTCGACGGGAGGAGAGGGGGATACTGACGGATGAGCTCCCCCAGCACGACGCCTCGTCCCTCTCCTCCCTCTCCTCCCTCTCCTCCTCCTTCATCCCTCGTTCTCTCTCCTCTCTCCCTGCATGGACGGAATGCCTCCTCTGTCCTCCCTCCCTTTCCTTGTCCTCCTGCTCCTTTCCTCTCTTCATGTTCTATTCGGAAAACTCCTCCTCAGATGCTTCTTCCTCTTTCCTTTCTTCCCACACTCTTCTTATTCCCTTATCAAAGTTCACCTCCTAATCCTCAATCTCACATCATCCCTCCCGCATCCTCAAATGTTTCTACTTTTATCTTCCTCAGTTTCTTTCCTTCTTTATCTCGACGTCTTTTGTCTCGCTATTCTCCTTAAGTAAATGTTCCCTTCTCTCTCTCTCCATGCATCGTTCTATCCTTCCCTTGTTCCTCCCTCCTTCCATCCGTCCTTTCCTACTCTTCTCCACTACGACTTCATTTTATCCTCACTCATCCTCCGTCCTGCTCTTTTCCTCCTCCCCTCCCTTTTATCCTTACTTCCATGAATCCTTCCCCTCCATCTCTCCACCCCTCTCTCCACCTCAGTCCGTCCATCACCTCCTGCCTCCTCTGACCAGATTGTCTCTTGCCGCACTGTAGCCTCCTCCTCCTCCTCCTCCTCCTCTTCCTCCTCCTCCTCCTCCTTTTCCTCCTCCTCTTCTTCCTCCTCCTCCTCTTCCACCTCCTCTTCCTCCTCCTCCTCTACCTCCTCCTCCTCCTCTTCCTCTTCCTCCTCCTCCTCTACCTCCTCCTCCTCCTCTTCCTCCTCCTCTTCCTCCTCCTCCTCCTCTTCCTCCTCCTCCTCCTCCTCCTCAGCTGTCAGGTGGCCCTGTATTTCGCTCGGTGCCGGTGGTTCAGCTCTGCGGAGGAAGCTGCAGGAGGAGCAGACCTGTCAGGACCGGCCCGGGGGGGGGCGCGAGAAGGGAGGGCGGGGAGGCGCGAGGCGCGAGAAGGGAGGGCGGGGAGGCGCGAGGCGCGAGAAGGGAGGGCGGGGAGGTGCGAGGTGAAGTGAGGAGGGAAACAGCAGCGGAGCAAGAGGTGAGGGAAGGAAGCCGAGGCACATTTTGTCTGACAGCAAAGTGGCCAGAGGAGGAAGAGGAGGAGGAAGAGGAGGGAGAACAACAAAGGGAAGTAGGGTAGAAGTTAAAAAAAGGAGGCTTAAAAGGAGCAAAGAAAAGAGGAGGAGGATGTGAAAGAGGGGATGGAGGAGGTGGAAGCTCTGATCTCTCATCCCACAGATTTCCAAGGTTTCCACTCTGCAAACCTCCTCTCTCCTCATCTCCTCTCTCCTCGTCTCCTCGTCTCCTCGTCTCCTCGTCTCCTCTCTCCTCGTCTCCTCTCTCCTCGTCTCCTCTCTCCTCATCTCCTCTCTCCTCATCTCCTCGTCTCCTCTCTCCTCGTCTCCTCGTCTCCTCGTCTCCTCTCTCCTCGTCTCCTCTCTCCTCATCTCCTCGTCTCCTCTCTCCTCTCTCCTCGTCTCCTCGTCTCCTCTCTCCTCGTCTCCTCTCTCCTCGTCTCCTCTCTCCTCATCTCCTCGTCTCCTCTCTCCTCTCTCCTCGTCTCCTCGTCTCCTCTCTCCTCGTCTCCTCTCTCCTCATCTCCTCGTCTCCTCTCTCCTCGTCTCCTCGTCTCCTCTCTCCTCTCTCCTCGTCTCCTCTCTCCTCGTCTCCTCGTCTCCTCGTCTCCTCGTCTCCTCTCTCCTCGTCTCCTCGTCTCCTCTCTCCTCGTCTCCTCGTCTCCTCGTCTCCTCTCTCCTCGTCTCCTCTCTCCTCGTCTCCTCGTCTCCTCTCTCCTCATCTCCTCGTCTCCTCTCTCCTCGTCTCCTCGTCTCCTCTCTCCTCTCTCCTCGTCTCCTCTCTCCTCGTCTCCTCGTCTCCTCGTCTCCTCATCTCCTCATCTCCTCTCTCCTCGTCTCCTCTCTCCTCGTCTCCTCGTCTCCTCGTCTCCTCTCTCCTCTCTCATCATCTCCTCTCTCCTCTCTCCTCGTCTCCTCTCTCCTCATCTCCTCTCTCCTCTCTCCTCGTCTCCTCTCTCCTCGTCTCCTCTCTCCTCTCTCCTCGTCTCCTCTCTCCTCGTCTCCTCTCTCCTCGTCTCCTCTCTCCTCGTCTCCTCGTCTCCTCGTCTCCTCTCTCCTCGTCTCCTCTCTCCTCGTCTCCTCTCTCCTTGTCTCCTCGTCTCCTGTTTCCTCTCCTCCTCTGTTCCTTTCTCAGCTCTTTTTTTCCTCCTTCTATTCTCCCTTCCTTCCCATTTTCTCACTCTGTGTTGCCTCCTCCTCCTCCTCCTCCACTACTTCCTTGTCTCTTTTCATCCTCACCTCCTCCCATCACTCTCCCTTCTTCATCCTTCTTGTTATGCTCCTCTGTCTCCCTCACCCATCCTTCATTCCTCTCCTTCCCTCCTCCTCTCATCTCCTCTCGACCTCTTGTCGTTTCCTTATCTCTTTCACATCCCTCTCTTATTTTAATTTCCACGAGTTTCCTCCTCCTTCTCTTCTCTCCTAACCTTCTCCCCGTCACTCATCTCCTCCTCACTCGTGTCCTCTCCTCTCCTTCGTCTCCTACTCTTCCTCTTCCAGTCTTCTCTCCTCCTCCACAAACGTCGGAAATCGTCTCCTTTCCCGACCCGAGGATAAAACGCCGGAGTCGCGCTCGCACGCTGTTTTCACTAACCTCTAACTCCATCTGCAAGGTAACAGGCGTCATGATCATCAGCCTTTGTCATCATCATCATCATCATCATCATCATCATCATGGCACTAATGATGCTAATTCATAACCCGCCGTGACGGGGCGATGCATCATCTGCAGCCCGACCTCAGCAGGTGAAGACCCGGCCGGTCTCCGCTGACCTTCCTGTCGTCCGACGCGGCGCCCGAGGTCCGGCGTGCCGGCGGGAGGACGGGCGGGCGCTCGCCAGCCGCCCGGCGTGGCGTCGGCCCGCGGTGACCTTGAAGGCGAGAGGAGGTCGGAGCGCCGGGGCCTGTCGACACCCCGTCAGTCGGTAAACTTTCAACTTTAAATCACAGCAGATCGACAAAGAAATAATCTGAAATGTTAACGGAGAGGTTGAGACCTCAACGAACGACACACGTCAGTTAGTAGTTGGGAGGTTTTCGTCCTCGTCTGTCAGCAGGATCAACAGCTCCTGGGCAGAGTGTTCCAGTAAACTTGGCGGAAGGACGGAACGTGGAGCGAGAAAGATTCCATGAAAAGTTGGTGTGGATATTTAAAAAAGGAATCATGCATGTTGAGTGACTGATTCTATG